>NW_028227356.1:318119-390076 GCF_978045245.1 Mus caroli
ACTTATTCCAGGTTCTACATTGTCATTTTCTCATTTTTTGAATATTTCAGGTTTTCTCAACATATTCCAGGTCCTACACTGTCATTTTCTAATTTGCGACTTTTTCAGAGTTTCTCACCATATTCCATGTATTACAGTGTGATTTTCTCATTTTTTGACTTTTTCAGGGTTTCTCACCATATTCCAAGTCCTACAGGGTGATTTTCTCATTTTTGACTTTTTCAGAGTTTCTCACCATATTCGAAGTCCTACAGTGTGATTTTCTCATTTTTGGACTTTTTCAGGTTTTCTCATCATATTCCAAGTCCTAGAGTGTGATTTTCTCCTTTTGAATTTTTCATGTTTTTCTCACCATATTCCAGGTCCTACAGTGTGATTTTTCTCTTTTTTTGACTTTTCAGGGTTTCTCACCATATTCCAGCTCCTACGAGTGTGATTTTCTCATTTTTAGATTTTTCAGGTTTTCTCATCATATTCCAAGTCCTACAGTGTGATTTTCTCATTTTTTGACTTTTTCAGAATTTCTCACCCTATTGCAGGTCCTACAGTATGATTTTCTCATTTGTCGACTTTTCAGGTTTTCTCACCATATTGCAGGTACTACAAGTTTGATTTTCTATTTTTCGACTATTTCAGGGTTTCTCACCATATTCCAAGTCCTACTGTGTGATTTCTCATTTTAGACTTTTTCAGTGTTTTCTCACAATATTCCAGGTACTACAGTGTGATTTTCTCATTTTTTGACTTTTTCAGGTTTTCTCATCATATTCCAAATCCTACAGTGTGATTTTCTCTTTTCCGACTTTTAAAGGGTTTCTTACCATGATTCCATGTCCTACTCTGTAATTTTCTCATTTTTTCGACTTTTTCAGGGTTTCTCACCATATTGGAGGTCCTACTTGTGTGATTTTCTTATTCTTCGACTTTTTCAGTTTTTCTCACCACATTTCAACTCCTACAGTATATTTTTTCTCATTTTTGACTTTTTAATGGTTTCTCATCATATTCCAAATCCTACAGTGTGATTTTTCATTTTTCGACTTCTTTCAGGGTTTCTCACCATATTGCAGGTACTTCAAGTTTGATTTTCTTATATTTCGACTGTTTCACGGTTTCTCACCATATTTAGGTCCTACTGTGTGATTTTCTCATTTTTTGAATTTTTCAGTGTTTCTCACCATATTCCAGGTCCTTACAGTGTGGTTTTCTCATTTTTCAACTTTTTCAGGGTTTCTCACCATATTGGAGGTCCTACAATTGTGATATTCTAATTTTTTAACCTTTTCAGGGTTTCTCTCCATATTCCAGCTCCTACAGTGTATTTTTCTCATTTTTTACTTTTTCACGGTTTCTCATCATATTCGAAGTCCTACAGTGTGATTTTCTCATTTTTCGACTTTTTTAGGGTTCCTCACCATATTTCAGGTACTACAAGTTTTATCTTATTTTTAGACTTTTTCAGTGTTTCTCACCATATTCCAGGTACTACAGTGTGATTTTCTCATTTTTTGACTTTTTCAGGGTTTCTCATCGTATTCCAAGTCCTAGAGTGTGATTTTCGCATTTTTCGAATTTTTCAGGGATTCTCAGCATATTCCAGTTCCTACAATTTGATTTTCTAATTTTTTGACTTTTTCAGGGTTTCTCATCATATTTCAGGTACTACAAGTTTATCTTATTTTTAGACTTTTTCAGTGTTTCTCACCATATTGCATGTACTACAAGTTTTATTTCTTATTTTTGAACTGCTTCAGGGTTTCTCACCATATTCCAGATCCTACTGTGTGATTTTCTCATTTTAATACTTTTTTAGTGTTTCTCACCATATACCAGGTACTACAGTTTGATTTTCTAATTTTTCGACCTTTTCAGTGTTTCTCACCATATCCCAAGTCCTACAGTGTGATTTTCTCATTTTAAGACCTTTTCAGGGTCTCTTACCATATTGCAAGTCCTACAAGTGTGTATTTCTTTTTTTTTTTTTTTTTGACTTTTTCATGACTTCTCACCATATTCCAGCTCCTACAGTGTCATTTTCTCATTTTTCGACATTTTCAGGGTTTCTTACCATATTCCAGGTCCTACAGTGTGATTTTCTCATTTAAGACTTTTTCTGTGTTTCTCATCATATTCAAGCTCCTAGAGTGTGTTTTTGTCATTTTTTTGTCTTTTTCACAGATTCTCTTCTTATTCCAAGTCCTATATTGTGATTATCTCATTTTTTGACTTTTTCAGGGGTTTCTCACCATATTACAGGTACAAAGTTTGATTTTCTATATTTTTCGATATTTCAGGTTTCTCACCATATTCCAGGTCCTACAGTGCGATTTTCTCATTTAAGACTTTTTCAGGGTTTCTCAACATATTCCAACTCCTTCAGTGTATTTTCTCATTTTTCGACTTTTTAGGGTTTCTCACCATATTCCAGGTCCTACAGTGCGATTTTCTCATTTTAAGACTTTTCAGGGTTTCTCAACATATTCCAACTCCTTCAGTGTATTTTTCTCATTTTTCGACTTTTTAGGGTTTCTCATCTTATTCCAAGTCCTACAGTGTGATTTTCTCATTTTAAGACTTTTCAGGGTTTCTCAACATATTGAGGTTCTAAAAGTGTGATTTTCTTATTTTTCGACTTTTTCAAGGTTACTCACCATATTCCAGCTTCTACAGTGTATTTTTCTCATTTTTTTGACTTTTTCAGTGTTTCTCATCATATTCTAAATCTTTACAGTGTGATTTTCTCATTTTTGGAATTTTTCAGGGTTTCTCACCATATTGCAGGGACTACAAGTTTGATTTTCTTATTTTTCGACTGTTTCAGTTTTTCTCACCATATTGCAGGTCCAACTGTGTGATTTTCTCATTTTGAGACTTTTTCAATGTTTCTCACCATATTCCAGCTACTACAGTCTGATTTTCTCATTTTTGACTTTTTCAGGGTTTCTCATCATATTCCAAGTCCTAGAGTGTGATTTTTCCAATTTTTCGCCTTTTTCAGAGTTTCTCACCATATTCCAGGTTCCACAGTGTGATTTTCTCATTTTTTGACTTTTTCAGGATTGCTCACCATATTCCATCTTCTACATTGTGATTTTCTCATTTTTCAACTTTTTCAGGGTTTCTCATCTTATTCCAAGTCCTACAGTGAAATTTTCTCATTTTTGACTTTTTCAGGGTGTCTCATCTTATTCCAAGTCCTACAGTGTGATTTTCTCATTTTTCAACTTTTCAGGGTTTCTCACCATATTGCAGGTCCTACACGTGTGAATTTCTTATTTTTGGACTTTTTCAGGGTTTCTCACCATATTCCAGGTACTACAGTGTGATTTTCTCATTTAAGACTTTTTCAGGGTCTCTCACCATATTGCATGTCCTACAAGTGTGCTATATCTTATTTTTCTACTTTTTAACGGTTTCTCTCCATATTCCATCTCCTACCGTGTACTTTTGTCATTTTTGTCTTTTTCACGGTTTCTCATTTTATTCCAAGTCCTACAGTGTGATTTTCTCATTTTTTGACTTTTTTTCAGGGTTTCTCACCATATTGCAGGTCCTACAAGTGTGAATTTCTTATTTTTCGACATTTTCAGAGTTTCTCACCATATTCCAGGTCCTACAGTGTGATTTTCTCATTTTAAGACTTTTTCAGTGTTTCTCACCATATTCCAGGTACTACTGCGTGATTTTCTCATTTTTCGACTTTTTCAGGGTTTCTCACCATATTCCAGGCTACTGCGTGATTTTCTCATGTTTTCGACTTATTCAGAGTTTCTCACCATATTCCAGGTCCTACTGTGTGATTTTCTCATTTTAATACTTTTTTACCATATTCCAGGTACTACAGTGTGATTTTCTCATTTTTTTACTTTTTCAGGGTTTCTCATCACATTCCAAGTCCTAGAGTGTGATTTTTGCTTTTTTCGAATTTTTCAGGGTTTCTCAACATATTCCAGGTCCTACAGTTTGTCATTCTCACTTTTCGTCTTTTTCAGGGTTTCTCACTAGCTTCCAAGTCCTACTGCCTGATTTTCTCATTTTCCGACTTCTTTCAGGGTTTCTCACCATATTCTGGGTCCTACTGCATGAATTTCTCATGTTTTGACTTTTTCAGGGTTTCTCACCATATTCCAAGTCCTAGAGTGTGATATTCTCATTTTTTGACTTTTTCACTGTTTCTCACCATATTCCAGGTCCTACAGTGCGATTTTCTCTTTTTTTAAAATTTTCGGGGTTTCTTACTTATTCCAGGTTCTACATTGTCATTTTCTCATTTTTTGAATATTTCAGGTTTTCTCAACATATTCCAGGTCCTACACTGTCATTTTCTAATTTGCGACTTTTTCAGAGTTTCTCACCATATTCCATGTATTACAGTGTGATTTTTCTCATTTTTTGACTTTTTCAGGGTTTCTCACCATATTCCAAGTCCTACAGGGTGATTTTCTCATTTTTTGACTTTTTCAGAGTTTCTCACCATATTCGAAGTCCTACAGTGTGCTTTTCTCATTTTTGGACTTTTTCAGGTTTTCTCATCATATTCCAAGTCCTAGAGTGTGATTTTCTCCTTTTTTGAATTTTTCATGTTTTCTCACCATATTCCAGGTCCTACAGTGTGATTTTTCTCTTTTTTTGACTTTTCAGGGTTTCTCACCATATTCCAGCTCCTACAGTGTGATTTTCTCATTTTTAGATTTTTTCAGGTTTTCTCATCATATTCCAAGTCCTACAGTGTGATTTTCTCATTTTTTGACTTTTTCAGAATTTCTCACCCTATTGCAGGTCCTACAGTATGATTTTCTCATTTGTCGACTTTTTCAGGTTTTCTCACCATATTGCAGGTACTACAAGTTTGATTTTCTTATTTTTCGACTGTTTCAGGGTTTCTCACCATATTCCAAGTCCTACTGTGTGATTTTCTCATTTTTAGACTTTTTCAGTGTTTTCTCACAATATTCCAGGTACTACAGTGTGATTTTCTCATTTTTTGACTTTTTCAGGTTTTCTCATCATATTCCAAATCCTACAGTGTGATTTTCTCTTTTTCCGACTTTTAAAGGGTTTCTTACCATATTCCATGTCCTACTCTGTAATTTTCTCATTTTTCGACTTTTTCAGGGTTTCTCACCATATTGGAGGTCCTACTTGTGTGATTTTCTTATTCTTCGACTTTTTCAGGTTTTCTCACCACATTCCAACTCCTACAGTATATTTTTCTCATTTTTGACTTTTTCATGGTTTCTCATCATATTCCAAATCCTACAGTGTGATTTTTTCATTTTTCGACTTTTTCAGGGTTTCTCACCATATTGCAGGTACTTCAAGTTTGATTTTCTTATATTTCGACTGTTTCACGGTTTCTCACCATATTTAGGTCCTACTGTGTGATTTTCTCATTTTTTGAATTTTTCAGTGTTTCTCACCATATTCCAGGTCCTACAGTGTGGTTTTCTCATTTTTCAACTTTTTCAGGGTTTCTCACCATATTGGAGGTCCTACAATTGTGATATTCTAATTTTTTAACCTTTTCAGGGTTTCTCTCCATATTCCAGCTTCTACAGTGTATTTTTCTCATTTTTTTACTTTTTCACGGTTTCTCATCATATTCGAAGTCCTACAGTGTGATTTTCTCATTTTTCGACTTTTTAGGGTTCCTCACCATATTTCAGGTACTACAAGTTTTATCTTATTTTTAGACTTTTTCAGTGTTTCTCACCATATTCCAGGTACTACAGTGTGATTTTCTCATTTTTTGACTTTTTCAGGGTTTCTCATCGTATTCCAAGTCCTAGAGTGTGATTTTCGCATTTTTCGAATTTTTCAGGGATTCTCAGCATATTCCAGTTCCTACAATTTGATTTTCTAATTTTTTATCTTTTACAGGGTTTCTCATCATATTTCAGGTACTACAAGTTTTATCTTATTCTTAGACTTTTTCAGTGTTTCTCACCATATTCTAGGTACTACAGTGTGATTTTCTCATTTTTCGACTTTTTCAGGGTTTCTCACCATATTCCAAGTCCTACAGTGTGATTTTCTCATTTTTAGACTTTTTCTGGGTTTCTCATCATATTCCAAGTCCTAGAGTGTGATATTCTCATTTTTCGACTTTTTCAGTGTTTCTCACCATATTGCATGTACTACAAGTTTTATTTTCTTATTTTTGAACTGCTTCAGGGTTTCTCACCATATTCCAGGTCCTACTGTGTGATTTTCTCATTTTAATACTTTTTTAGTGTTTCTCACCATATACCAGGTACTACAGTTTGATTTTCTAATTTTTCGACCTTTTCAGTGTTTCTCACCATATCCCAAGTCCTACAGTGTGATTTTCTCATTTTAAGACTTTTTCAGGGTCTCTTACCATATAGCAAGTCCTACAAGTGTGTATTTCTTTTTTTTTTTTTTTTGACTTTTTCATGACTTCTCACCATATTCCAGCTCCTACAGTGTCATTTTCTCATTTTTCGACATTTTCAGGGTTTCTTACCATATTCCAGGTCCTACAGTGTGATTTTCTCATTTTAAGACTTTTTCTGTGTTTCTCATCATATTCTGCATCCTAGTGCATGATTTTCTCATTTTTCGACTTTTTGAGGGTTTCTCACCATATTCCAAGTCCTACAGTGTGATTTTCTCATTTTTTGAATTTTTCAGGGTTTCTCATCATATTCCAAATCCTAGAGTGTGATATTCTCATTTTTCGACTTTTTCAGTGTTTGTCACCATATTGCATGTACTACAAGTTTGATTTTCTTATATTTCGACTGTTTCAGGGTTTCTCACCTCATTCCAGGTCCTACTGGGTGATTTTCTCATTTTAATACTTTTTTAGTGTTTCTCACCATATTCCAGGTACTACAGTGTGATTTTTTCATTTTTTGACTTTTTCACGGTTTCTCATCATATTCCAAGTCCTAGAGTGTGATTTTTGCCTTTTTCGTATTTTTCAGGGTTTCTCAATATATTCCAGGTCCTACAGTTTGATTTTCTCATTTTTCGACTTTTTCAGGGTTTCTCACCAGCTTCCAGGTCCTACTGCGTGATTTTCTCATTTTTCGACTTTTTTCAGGATTTCTCACCATATTCTGGGTCCTACTACATGATTTTCTCATTTTTCGATGTTTCAGGGTTTCTCACCATATTCCAGTCCTAGAGTGTGATTTTCTCATTTTTTAACTTTTTCAGGGTTTCTTACGGTATTCCAGGTTCTACATTGTCATTTTATCATTTTTCGAATATTTCAGGTTTTCTCAACATATTCCAGGCCCTACACTGTCATTTTATAATTTGCGACTTTTTCAGAGTTTCTACCCATATTCCATGTACTACAGTGTGATTTTTCTCATTTTTTGACCTTTTCAGGGTTTCTCACCATATTTAGGTCCTACTGTGTGATTTTCTCATTTTTTGAATTTTTCAGTGTTTCTCACCATATTCCAGGTCCTACAGTGTGGTTTTCTCATTTTTCAACTTTTTCAGGGTTTCTCACCATATTGGAGGTCCTACAATTGTGATATTCTAATTTTTTAACCTTTTCAGGGTTTCTCTCCATATTCCAGCTCCTACAGTGTATTTTTCTCATTTTTTTACTTTTTCACGGTTTCTCATCATATTCGAAGTCCTACAGTGTGATTTTCTCATTTTTCGACTTTTTTAGGGTTCCTCACCATATTTCAGGTACTACAAGTTTTATGTTATTTTTAGACTTTTTCAGTGTTTCTCACCATATTCCAGGTACTACAGTGTGATTTTCTCATTTTTTGACTTTTTCAGGGTTTCTCATCGTATTCCAAGTCCTAGAGTGTGATTTTCGCATTTTTCGAATTTTTCAGGGATTCTCAGCATATTCCAGTTCCTACAATTTGATTTTCTAATTTTTTGACTTTTTCAGGGTTTCTCATCATATTTCAGGTACTACAAGTTTTATCTTATTTTTAGACTTTTTCAGTGTTTCTCACCATATTCTAGGTACTACAGTGTGATTTTCTCATTTTTCGACTTTTTCAGGGTTTCTCACCATATTCCAAGTCCTACAGTGTGATTTTCTCATTTTTAGACTTTTTCTGGGTTTCTCATCATATTCCAAGTCCTAGAGTGTGATATTCTCATTTTTCGACTTTTTCAGTGTTTCTCACCATATTGCATGTACTACAAGTTTTATTTTCTTATTTTTGAACTGTTTCAGGTTTTCTCACCATATTCCAGGTCCTACTGTGTGATTTTCTCATTTTAATACTTTTTTAGTGTTTCTCACCATGTTCCAGGTACTACAGTTTGATTTTCTAATTTTCGACCTTTTCAGGGTTTCTCACCATATCCCAAGTCCTACAGTGTGATTTTCTCATTTTAAGACTTTTTCAGGGTCTCTCACCATATTGCAAGTCCTACAAGTGTGTATTTCTTTTTTTTTTTTTTTGACTTTTTCATGACTTCTCACCATATTCCAGCTCCTACAGTGTCATTTTCTCATTTTTCGACATTTTCAGGGTTTCTTACCATATTCCAGGTCCTACAGTGTGATTTTCTCATTTTAAGACTTTTTCTGTGTTTCTCATCATATTCTGGATCCTAGTGCATGATTTTCTCATTTTTCGACTTTTTGAGGGTTTCTCACCATATTCCAAGTCCTACAGTGTGATTTTCTCATTTTTTGAATTTTTCAGGGTTTCTCATCATATTCCAAATCCTAGAGTGTGATATTCTCATTTTTCGACTTATTCAGTGTTTGTCACCATATTGCATGTACTACAAGTTTGATTTTCTTATATTTCGACTGTTTCAGGGTTTCTCACCTCATTCCAGGTCCTACTGGGTGATTTTCTCATTTTAATACTTTTTTAGTGTTTCTCACCATATTCCAGGTACTACAGAGTGATTTTTTCATTTTTTGACTTTTTCACGGTTTCTCATCATATTCCAAGTCCTAGAGTGTGATTTTTGCCTTTTTCGTATTTTTCAGGGTTTCTCAACATATTCCAGGTCCTACAGTTTGATTTTCTCATTTTTCGACTTTTTCAGGGTTTCTCACCAGCTTCCAGGTCCTACTGCGTGATTTTCTCATTTTTCGACTTTTTTCAGGATTTCTCACCATATTCTGGGTCTTACTACATGATTTTCTCATTTTTCGATGTTTCAGGGTTTCTCACCATATTCCAGTCCTAGAGTGTGATTTTCTCATTTTTTAACTTTTTCAGGGTTTCTTACGGTATTCCAGGTTCTACATTGTCATTTTCTCATTTTTCGAATATTTCAGGTTTTCTCAACATATTCCAGGCCCTACACTGTCATTTTATAATTTGCGACTTTTTCAGAGTTTCTACCCATATTCCATGTACTACAGTGTGATTTTTCTCATTTTTTGACCTTTTCAGGGTTTCTCACCATATTCCAGGTCCTAAGGTGTGATTTTCTCATTTTGAGACTTTTTCAGTATTTTTCACCATATTCCAAGTACTACAGTGTGATTTTCTATGTTAAGACTTTTTCAGTGTTTCTCACCAAATCCCAGGTCCTACTGCGTGATTTTCTCATTTTTCGACTTTTTCAGGGTTTCTCACCATATTCCAAGTCCTACAGTGTGATTTTCTCATTTTTCGACTTTTTCAGGGTTTCTCACCATATTCCAAGTCCTACAGTGTGATTTTCTCATTTTTTGACTTTTTCAGGGTTTCTCAACATATTCCAAGTCCTAGAGTGTGATTTTGCTTTTTTCGAATTTTTCAGGGTTTCTCACCATATTCCAGATCCTACAGATTGATTTTCTCATTTTTCGACTTTTTCAGGGTTTCTCACCAGCTTCCAGGTCCTACTGCGTGATTTTCTTATTTTTTGACTTTTTTTTCAGGGTTTCTCACCATATTCTGGGTCCTACTGCATGATTTTCTCATTTTTCGACATTTTTAGGGTTTCTCACCATATTCCAAGTCCTAGAGTGTGATATTCTCATTTAAGACTTTTTCAGTGTTACTCACCATATTCCAGGTACTCCTGCATTCTTTTCTCATTTTTCGACTTTTTCAGGGTTTCTCACCATATTCCAAATCCTACAGTGTGATTTTTCATTTTTTGACTTTTTCAGGGTTACTCATCTTATTCCAAGCCACACCCATCTTTAAATTTTTAGAAGAAAATGTGAGGCTGTGTTTATATACATCATATGCAGATCGTAAGAGGGATTTAGATTCTCCAGAATCTGACACCCTCTTCAGGAGTGTCTAAAGATAGCTACAGTTTACTTATATCTAATAAATAAATAAATAAATAAATAAATAAATAAATAAACATTTTTTTAAAAAGGATAAGAAAGAAAGAAAGACCAGGCAGGCCTGCCATCCTTATCTCTGTCTGTCTGTCTGTCTGTCTATCTGTCTGATACCCTGGAACTGGAGAAGGGCCACCATATAGTTGCTGGTAGTTGATCCCAGATTCTCTAGAAGAGGAGACAATGCTGTTAATTGTTTTGTTTTGTTTTTCACTGTTTTTTTTTATTACATATTTTCCTCAATTACATTTCCAATGCTATCCCAAAAGTCCCCCATACTTCCCCCCACTTCCCTACCCTCCCATTCTTCTCAGTGGCCCCACACATCTTTAAATTTTTAGAAGTATACGTGAGTCTGTGTTTATGTACATAATATGCAGGCCAAAAGAGGGATTTAGATTCTCCAGAATCTGACACCGTCTTCTGGAGTGTCTGAAGACAGCTAGAGTGTACTTATATCTAATAAATACATAAATAAAAAAATAAGCAAACATTTTTTCAAAAGGATAAGAAAGAAAGAAAGACCAGGCAAGCCTGCCATCCTTATCTCTGTAGTCTGTCTGACAGTCTGTCTGATCCCCTGGAACTGGAGGTGGGCCACTATATAGTTGCTGATAGTTGATACCAGGTTCTCTGGAAGTGGAGACAGTGATGGTAATTGTTGAGCCCTTTCAGTGGTCCCACCAATCTTTAAATTTTTAGAAGTATATGTGAGGCTGTGTTTATGTACATCATATGCAGACCATAAGAGGGATTTAGATTCTCCAGAATCTGAAACCCTCTTCTGGAGTGTCTGAAGGCAGCTACAGTGTACTTATATCTAATAAATACATAAATAAATAAATAAATAAATAAATAAATAAATAAATAAACAATTTTTTTAAAGGATAAGAAATAAAGAAAGACCAGGCAGGCCTGGCATCCTTATCTCTGTCTGTCTGTCTGTCTGTCTTTCTGATCCACTGGAACTGGAGATGGGCCACAATATAGTTGCTGGTAGTTGATCCCAGGTTCTCTGGAAGAGGAGACAATGCTGTTAATTGTTGAGCCCTTTCAGTGGACCCACACATCTTTAAATTTTTGGAAGTAAATGTGAGTCTGTGTTTATGTACATCATATGCACACCATAAGAGGGATTTAGATTATCCAGAATCTGACACCCTCTCCTGGAGTGTCTGAAGACCGCTAAAGTGTACTTATATTTAATAAATACATAAATAAATAAATAAACATTTTTAAAAAGGATGAGAAAGAAAAAAAACCAGGCAGGCCTGCCACCCTTGTCTGTCTGTCTGTCTGTCTTTCTGTCTGATACCTTAGAACTGGAGATGAGCCACCATATAGTTGCTGGTAGTTGATCCCAGGTTGTCTGGAAGAGGAGATAATGCTGTTAATTGTTGAGCCCTTTCAGTGACCCCATACATCTTTAAATTTTTGAAGTATATGTGAGGCTGTGTTTACGTACATCATATACAGACCATAAGAGGGATTTAGATTCTCCAGAATCTGACACCATCTTCTGGAGTGTCTGAAGACAGACACAGTGTACTTATATCTAATAAATAAATAAATAAATAAATAAATAAATAAATAAATAAATATATAAATAAACATTTTTTAAAAAGGATAAGAAAGAAAGAAAGACCAGGGAGGCCTGCCTTCCTTATCTCTGTCTCTCTGTCTGTCTGTCTGTCTATCTGTCTGATACCCTGGAACTGGAGATGGGCCACCATATAGGTGCTGGAAGTTGAACCCAGGGTCTCTGGAAGAGGAGACAATGCTGTTAATTGTTGAGCCCTTTCAGTGGCTCCACCCATCTGTAAATTTTTAGAAGTATATGTGAGGCTGTGTTTATGTACATCATATGCAGACCATAAGAGGGATTTAGATTCTCCAGAATCTGACACCCTCTTCTGGAGTGTCTGAAGATAGCTACAGTGTACTTTTATCTAATAAATACATAAATAAGTAAATAAACATTTCTTAAAAAGGATAAGAGAAAGACCAGGCAGGCCTGCCATCGTTATCTCTATATGTCTGTCTGTCTGTCTCTCTGTCTGATCCTCTGGAACTGGAGATGGGCCACCATATAGTTGCTGGTAGTTGATCCCAGGTTCTCTGGAAGAGAAGACAATGCTGTTAATGGTTGAGCCCATACAGTGGCCCCACACATCTTTAATTTTTGGAAGTAAATGTGAGTCTGTGTTTATGTACATCATATTCAGACCATAAGAGGGATTTAGATTCTCCAGAATCTGACACCTTCTTCCTGATGTCTGAAGACAGCTACAGTGTACTTATATCTAATAAATACATAAATAAATAAATAAACATTTCTTAAAAAGGATAAGAAAGAAAGAAAGACGAAGCAGGCCTGCCATCCTTATCTCTATCTGTCTGTATGTCTGTCTCTCTGTCTGATCCCCTGGAACAGGAGATGGGCCACCATATAGTTGCTGGTAGTTGATCTCAGGTTCTCTGGAAGTGGAGACAATGCTGTTAATTTTTGAGCCGTTCAGTGGCAACACCCATCTTTAATTTTTAGAAGTAAATGTGAGGCTGTGTTTATGTACATCATATGCAGACAATAAGAGGGATTTAGATTCTCCAGAATCTGACACTCTCTTCTGGAGTGTCTGAAGACAGCTACAGTGTACTTATATCTAATAAATACATAAATAAATAAATAAATAAGCATTATTAAAAAGGATAAGAAAAAAAGAAAGACCAGGAAGGCCTGCCATCCTTATCTCTGTCTGTCTGTCTGTCTGTCTGATACCCTGGAACTGGAGTGGGCCAACATATAGTTGCTGGTAGTTGATCCCAGATTCTCTGCAAGAGGAGACAAGGCTGTAAATTTTTGAGCCCTTTCAGTGGCACCACCCATCTTTAAATTTTTAGAAGTATTTGTGAGGCTGTGTTTATGTACATCATATGCAGACCATAAGAGGGATTTACATTCTCCAGAATCTGATCCCTCTTCGGAGTGTCTGAAGACAGCTACAGTGTACTTATATCTAATAAATACATAAATAAATAAATAAACATGTTTTAAAAAGGATAAGAAAGAAAGAAAAACCAGGCAGGCCTGCCATCCTTGTCTGTTTGTCTGTCTGTCTGTCTGATCCCCTGAAACTGGAGATGGGCCACCATATTTTTGCTGGTACTTGATCCCAGGTTCTCTGGAAGAGGAGACAATGCTGTTAATTGTTGAGCCCTTACAGTGGCCCCACCCATCTTTAAATTTTTAGAAGTATATGTGAGGCTGTGTTTATGTACATCATATGCAGACCATAAGAGGGATTTAGATTCTCCAGAATCTGACACACTCTTCTGGAGTGTCTGAAGACAGCTACAATGTGCTTATATCTAATAAATACATAAATAAAGAATTAAACATGTTTTAAAAAGGATAAGTAAGAAAGAAAGACCAGGCAGGCCTGCCATCCTTATCTCTGTCTGTCTGTCTGTCTGTCTGATCCCCGGGAACTGGAGATGGGCTACCTTATAGTTGCTGGTAGTTGATCCCAGGTTCTCTGGAAGAGGAGACAATGCTGTTAATTGTTGAGCCCTTTCAGTGGCCCCACCCATCTTTAAATTTTTAGAAGTATATGTGAGGCTGTGTTTTTGTACATCATATGCAGACCATAAGAGGGATTTAGATTCTCCAGAATCTGACACCCTCTTCTGGAGTGTCTGAAGACAGCTACAGTGTACTTATATCTAATAAATACATAAATAAATAAATAAATAAATAAATAAATAAATAAATAAATAAATAAACATTTTTTAAAAGGGATAAGGAAGAAAGAAAAACCAGGCAGGCCTTCCATCCTTGTCTGTCTTTCTCTCTGTCTGTCTGTCTTGCCTAGCTCCTTGCGTAGCCTAGCCTAGCCCCTTGCCTTGCCTAGCCTAGCCCAGCCCTGCCTTGCCTAGCCCTGCCTATCCCTGTCTTTAACCAGGCTGGCCTCGAAGTCAGAAACTGACTGCTTCTGCCTCCAGAGTGCTCTCATTAAGAGCTCAAGCCACCACTGACTGTTGGGTTTTCTAAGTCTTACATAGGTATGGTCTGTTTCTCAGCTGTGAAACCCTAATTAACACATGTAGTCTGTCCTAGGTCAGCCATAGCTATAGACTGAGGCCTTTTCTAAAACAAAACAAAAGAAAACAAAAAATAGAAATAATAAAATAAATAAATTAAGCAACCACATGATAACTTTTCTTTCTTTCAATGATACTCAGAGCTTGAAGCAGTTCACCCATGAGACCTCAGCTCTGGACATTGAGGCTGTTTCCCTAACAAGTATTATGGCTGAACCTGAGGGGTTCTACTGCTGATTTGTGTCCCCTCTTTAAAAAAATAGTTGTTTTCAAAGGCTGCAGGTTCTTAGCCCTGTTCCTTGTTACAGTTGAGTCACAGCCCTGGAAGTTCAGTGGTAGTTAAAGGCACTGAGAAGGGCTTCCTCTAGACATCAAAGACCAAGTCTTTGTTATTAAAAAGTTAATCTGGATTGCCCCACCCCCTGGCATCCTTAGAATTCCTAGAAAGGAAGGCAGGGACCTGGGCAGAAGGGTGCAAGTCTACTGCTGTTTGTAAGTGGTAACAGAAAGCTTTCTCTTTTTGGTACCCTACCCCAAGTTACACTGTCACTTCTTTTTCCTAGTTGTTGTTTTGTCGGTTTATTCTCAACATAGACCCTTTTCCTTCCTAACCTTGGCTGTCCTGAACCTTACTGTCCTTGAACTCAGTGATTTGCCTGTCTTGCTGGGTGAAACTGTGAGCTACCATCCAGAAGGAAGCACCCTGCTGAGGTTAGATTGGGGTCTCTTCCATTTTCCTCTATGAACATGCATATGGCAGGCCTGTTCTTTCTTTTTTACTTTTCCTTTTCTTTTTAAAGATTTATATATTTATTATATTTAAGTATGCTGTAGCTATCTTCAGACAGTCCAGAAGAGGGTGTCAGATTCTGAAGAATCTAAATCATTCCTATTGTCTGCATATGATGTATATAAACACAGCCTCACATATACTCAAAAAAAAAAAAAAGAAAGATGTGGCTACAGAGAGGGCTCAACAATTAAGAGCATTGTCTCCTCTTCCAGAGAACCTGGGCTCAATTACCAGTATTATATATGGTGGCCCATCTCCAGTTCCAGGGGATCTAATACTCTGTTCTGGAGTCTGTGGGCACAGCATACACATGCAAAACATTCTTACACAATCATTGAGAGAGGAGAGAGAGGGGTTGAGAGAGAGGGGAGGTAATCATACCTCCTGACGAGTTTGAAGACCTGAGCTTCATCACTCACACAAATAAATAAATGCAAAATATTTTTAAAAAATAAACTCTGCCATTGCCCTTTAAAAATTCCTAGAAAACAAGTTTTATAAGCAACAGTTATATTTACTATATCTAAAGTACAGTCATGAGCATATTCTCTAAATAGAAAAAGGCCTGTTAGTCTTAGAAATGGAAAAGACAAACCAAGGAAGGTTTGCAATTACATAATGAGGCAGCTCAGCCCAGCTCTTAGGTTGGAAATAAGACTGGAGAATAGGATACACCTGAAGACAGCCAGCCATTGCTTTTTGTTTTGGAGGCTGAAAGGATACACCTGAAGACAGCCAATGCTGTGTGATGGTGATCTGGTATTTTTTTTTTTAATTTTTAAAAACTTTAACACTTTTTCTTTCTTTCTTTCTTTCTTTCTTTCTTTCTTTCTTTCTTTCTTTCTTTCTTTCTTTCTTTCTTTCTTTCTTCTCACCCTGGCCTAGCCTACCCTAGCCTACCCTAGCCTACCCTAGCTTACCCTAGCCTACCCTAGCCTACCCTAGCCTACCCTAGCCTACCCTAGCCTACCCTAGCCTACCCTAGCCCTGCCTAACCATGTCTTTCACCAGGGTGGCCTCGAACTCAGAAACTTACTGCCTCTGCCTACAGAGTGCTCTCATTAAGAGCTTGAGCCACCACTGAAGGTCGGGTTTTCTAAACCTTACCTTGCTCTTGGTGTCTGTTCTCAGCTGTGAAACCCTAATTAACACAGGTAGGCAGTCCTGGGTCAGCCAGAGCTACAGACTGAGGCCTTCTCTAAAAACAAATAAAACAAAACAAAACAACAAATAGAAATAATAAAATACATAAATTAAACAACCACAGCATAGGTTTTCTCTCTCTAGGTGGTACTCAGAAATTCCAGCAGTTGGCCTGTGACACCTCAGCTCAGTATATGTGAGGCTGTGTTTATGTACATCATACACAGACCATAAGAGGGATTTAGATTCTCTAGAATCTAACACACTCTTCTGGAGTGTCTGTAGACAGCTACAGTGTACTTATATATAATAAATACATAAATAAATAAACATTTTTAAAGGATAAGAAAGAAAGAAAGACCAGGCAGGCCTGCCATCCTTATCTCTGTCTGTCTGTCTGTCTGTCTGTCTGATCCCCTGGAACTGCAGATGGGCCACCATATAGTTGCTGGTAGTTGATCCCAGGTTCTCTGGAAGAGGAGACAATGCTGTTAATTGTTGATCCCTTTTAGTGGCCCCACCCATATTTAAATTTTTAGAAGTATATGAGAGGCTGTGTTTATGTACATCATATGCAGACCATAAGAGGGATTTAGATTCTCCAGAATCTGACACCCTCTTCTGGAGTGTCTGAGGACAGCTACAGTGTACTTATATCTAATAAATAAATAAATAAATAAATAAATAAATAAATAAATAAATAAATAAATAAACATTTTTAAAAAAGGATAAGACAGAAAGAATGACCAGGCAGGCCTGCCACCCTTATCTCTGTCTGTCTGTCTGTCTGTGTGAAACCCTGGAACTGGAATGGGCCACCATATATTTGCTGGTAGTTGATCCCAGGTTCTCTGGAAGAGGAGACAATGCTGTTAATTGTTGAGCCCTTTCAGTGGCCCCACCCATCTTTAATTTTTAGAAGTAAATGTGAAGCTGTTTTTATGTACATCATATGCAGATCATAAAAGGGACTTAGATTCTCCAGAAACTGACACCCTGTTCCTGAGTGTCTGAAGACAGCTACAGTGTACTTATATCTAATAAATTCATAAATAAATAAATAAACATTTTTAAACGGATAAGAAAGAAATAAAAACCAGGAAGGCCTGCCATCCTTGTCTGTATGTCTGTCTGTCTGTCTAATCCCCTGGAACTGGAGATGGGCCACCATATAGTTGCTGGTAGTTGATCCCAGGTTCTCTGGAAGAGGAGACAATGCTGTTAATTGTTGAGCCCTTTCAGTGGCCCCACCCATCTTTAAATTTTTAGAAGTATATGTGAGGCTGTGTTTATGTACCGAATATGCAGACCATAAGAGGGATTTAGATTCTCCAGAATCTGACACCCTCTTCTGGAGTGTCTGAAGACAGCTACAGTGTACTTATATCTAATAAATTCATAAATAAACAAATAAACATTTTTAAAAAATTATAATAAAGAAAGAGAGACCAGGCAGGCCTGCCATCCTTATCTCTGTCTGTCTGTATGTCTGTCTGTCTGTCTATCTTATCCCCTGGAACTGGAGATGGGTCACCATATAGTTGCTGGTAGTTGATCCCAGATTCTCTGGAAGAAGAGACAATGCTGTTAATTGTTGAGCCCTCTCAGTGGCCCCGCCCATCTTTAAATTTTTAGAAGTATATGTGAGACTGTGTTTATGTACATCATATGCTTACCATAAGAGGGATTAAGATACTCCAGAATCTGACACCCTCTTCTGGAGTGTCTGAAGACAGCTACAATCCTTTTTTAGGATTGCTCACCATATTCCATGTTCTACATTGTGATTTTCTCATTTTTCAACTTTTTCAGGGTTTCTCATCTTATGTCAAGTCCTACAGTGAAATTTTCTCATTTTTTGACTTTTTCAGGGTGTCTCATCTTATTCCAAGTCCTACAGTGTGATTTTCTCATTTTTCGACTTTTTCAGGGTTTCTCATCATATTGCAGGTCCTACAAGTGTGAATTTCTTATTTTTGGACTTTTTCAGGGTTTCTCACCATATTCCAGCTCCTACAGTGTGTTTTTGTCATTTTTTGTCTTTTTCACGGTTTCTCATCTTATTCCAAGTCCTATATTGTGATTTTCTCATTTTTTGACTTTTTCAGGGTTTCTCACCATATTGCAGGTACTACAAGTTTGATTTTCTTATTTTTTGATCTTTCAGGGTTTCTCACCATATTCCAGGTCCTACTGTTTGATTTTCTCATTTTTAGACTTTTTCAGGGTTTCTCAACATATTCCAGGTACTACAGTCTGATTTTCTCTTTTTTTGACTATTTCAGGGTTTCTCATCATATTCCAAGTCCTAGAGTGTGATTTTCTCTTTTTTTGACTTTTTCAGAGTTTCTCACCATATTCCAGGTCCTATAGTGTGATTTTCTCATTTTAAGACTTTTTCAGGGTTTCTCAACATATTCCAACTCCTTCAGTGTATTTTTCTCATTTTTCGACTTTTTTAGGGTTTCTCATCTTATTCCAAGTCCTACAGTGTGATTTTCTCATTTTAAGACTTTTTCAGGGTTTCTCAACATATTCCAGGTCCTACAGTGTGATTTTCTCATTTTTTGACATTTTCAGGGTTTCTCACCATATTGGAGGTTCTACAAGTGTGATTTTCTTATTTTTCGACTTTTTCAGGGTTTACTCACCATATTCCAGCTTCTACAGTGTATTTTTCTCATTTTTTGACTTTTTCACGGTTTCTCATCATATTCTAAATCCTACAGTGTGATTTTCTAATTTTTGGAATTTTTCAGGGTTTCTCACCATATTGCAGGTACTACAAGTTTGATTTTCTTATTTTTCGACTGTTTCAGTGTTTCTCACCATATTGCAGGTCCAACTGTGTGATTTTCTCATTTTGAGACTTTTTCCATGTTTCTCACCATATTCCAGCTACTACAGTCTGATTTTCTCATTTTTGACTTTTTCAGGGTTTCTCATCATATTCCAAGTCCTAGAGTGTGATTTTTCCAATTTTTCGCCTTTTTCAGAGTTTCTCACCATATTCCATGTTCCACAGTGTGATTTTCTCATTTTTTGACTTTTTCAGGATTGCTCACCATATTCCATCTTCTACATTCTGATTTTCTCATTTTTCAACTTTTTCAGGGTTTCTCATCTTATTCCAAGTCCTACAGTGAAATTTTCTCATTTTTCGACATTTTCAGGGTTTCTTACCATATTCCAGGTCCTACAGTGTGATTTTCTCATTTTTTGACTTTTTCAGAATTTCTCACCCTATTGCAGGTGCTACAGTATGATTTTCTCATTTTTCGACTTTTTCAGGTTTTCTCACCATATTGCAGGTACTACAAGTTTGATTTTCTTATTTTTCGACTGTTTCAGGGTTTCTCACCATATTCCAAGTCCTACTGTCTGATTATCTCATTTTTAGACTTTTTCAGTGTTTTCTCACAATATTCCAGGTACTACAGTGTGATTTTCTCATTTTTTGACTTTTTCAGGTTTTCTCATCATATTCCAAATCCTACAGTGTGATTTTCTCTTTTTCCGACTTTTAAAGGGTTTCTTACCATATTCCATGTCCTAGTCTGTAATTTTCTCATTTTTCGACTTTTTCAGGGTTTCTCACCATATTGGAGGTCCTACTTGTGTGATTTTCTTATTCTTCGACTTTTTCAGGTTTTCTCACCACATTCCAACTCCTACAGTATATTTTTCTCATTTTTGACTTTTTCATGGTTTCTCATCATATTCCAAATCCTACAGTGTGATTTTTTCATTTTTCGACTTTTTCAGGGTTTCTCACCATATTGCAGGTACTTCAAGTTTGATTTTCTTATATTTCGACTGTTTCACGGTTTCTCACCATATTTCAGGTCCTACTGTGTGATTTTCTCATTTTTTGAATTTTTCAGTGTTTCTCACCATATTCCAGGTCCTACAGTGTGGTTTTCTCATTTTTTGACTTTTTCAGGGTTTCTCACCATATTGGAGGTCCTACAATTGTGATTTTCTAATTTTTTAACCTTTTCAGGGTTTCTCTCCATATTCCAGCTCCTACAGTGTATTTTTCTCATTTTTTTACTTTTTCACGGTTTCTCATCATATTCGAAGTCCTACAGTGTGATTTTCTCATTTTTCGACTTTTTCAGGGTTTCTCACCATATTTCAGGTACTACAGTTATATCTTATTTTTAGACTTTTTCAGTGTTTCTCACCATATTCCAGGTACTACAGTGTGATTTTCTCATTTTTTGACTTTTTCAGGGTTTCTCATCGTATTCCAAGTCCTAGAGTGTGATTTTCGCATTTTTCAAATTTTTCAGGGATTCTCAGCATATTCCAGTTCCTACAATTTGATTTTCTAATTTTTTGACTTTTTCAGGGTTTCTCATCATACTTCAGGTACTACATGTTTTATCTTATTTTTAGACTTTTTCAGTGTTTCTCACCATATTCCAGGTACTACAGTGTGATTTTCTCATTTTTCGACTTTTTCAGGGTTTCTCACCATATTCCAAGTCCTACAGTGTGATTTTCTCATTTTTTGACTTTTTCTGGGTTTCTCATCATATTCCAAGTCCTAGAGTGTGATTTTCGCATTTTTCGAATTTTTCAGGGATTCTCAGCATATTCCAGTTCCTTCAGTGTGATTTTCTCATTTTTCGACTTTTTCAGGGTTTCTCACCATATCCCAAGTCCTACAGTGTGATTTTCTCATTTTAAGACTTTTTCAGGGTCTCTCACCATATTGCAAGTCCTACAAGTGTGTATTTCTTTTTTTTTTTTGACTTTTTCATGACTTCTCACCATATTCCAGCTCCTACAGTGTCATTTTCTCATTTTTCGACATTTTCAGGGTTTCTTACCATATTCCAGGTCCTACAGTGTGATTTTCTCATTTTAAGACTTTTTCTGTTTTTCTCATCATATTCTGGGTCCTAGTGCATGATTTTCTCATTTTTCGAATTTTTCAGGGTTTCTCACCATATTCCAAGTCCTACAGTGTAATTTTCTCATTTTTTGACTTTTTCAGGGTTTCTCATCATATTCCAAGTCCTAGAGTGTGATATTCTCATTTTTCGACTTTTTCAGGGTTTGTCACCATATTGCATGTACTACAAGTTTGATTTTCTTATTTTTCGACTGTTTCAGGGTTTCTCACCACATTCGAGGTCCTACTGGGTGATTTTCTCATTTTAATACTTTTTTAGTGTTTCTCACCATATTCCAGGTACTAAAGTGTGATTTTTTCATTTTTTGACTTTTTCACGGTTTCTCATCATATTCCAAGTCCTAGAGTGTGATTTTTGCCTTTTTCGTATTTTTCAGGGTTTCTCAACATATTCCAGGTCCTACAGTTTGATTTTCTCATTTTTCGACTTTTTCAGGGTTTCTCACCAGCTTCCAGGTCCTACTGCGTGATTTTCTCATTTTTCGACTTTTTTCAGGATTTCTCACCATATTCTGGGTCCTACTACATGATTTTCTCATTTTTCGATGATTCAGGGTTTCTCACCATATTCCAGTCCTAAAGTGTCCTTTTCTCATTTTTTAACTTTTTCAGGGTTTCTTAAGGTATTCCAGGTTCTACATTGTCATTTTCTCATTTTTCGAATATTTCAGGTTTTCTCAACATATTCCAGGTCCTACACTGTCATTTTATAATTTGCGACTTTTTCAGAGTTTCTCACCATATTCCATGTACTACAGTGTGATTTTTCTCATTTTTTGACTTTTTCAGGGTTTCTCACCATATTCCAGGTCCTACGGTGTGATTTTCTCATTTTAAGACTTTTTCAGTATTTTTCACCATATTCCAAGTACTACAGTGTGATTTTCTATTTTAAGACTTTTTCAGTGTTTCTCACCAAATCCCAGGTCCCACTGCGTGATTTTCTCATTTTTCGACTTTTTCAGTGTTTTCTAACCATATTCAAGGTACTACAGTGTTATTTTTTCATTTTTTGACTTTTTCAGGGTTTCTCACCATATTCCAAGTCCTACAGTGTGATTTTCTCATTTTTCGAATTTTTCAGGGTTTCTCAACATATTCCAGATCCTACAGATTGATTTTCTCATTTTTCGACTTTTTCAGGATTTCTCACCAGCTTCCAGGTCCTACTGCGTGATTTTCTTATTTTTTGACTTTTTTTCAGGGTTTCTCACCATATTCTGTGTCCTACTGCATGATTTTCTCATTTTTCGACATTTTCAGAGTTTCTCACCATATTCCAAATCCTAGAGTGTGATATTCTCATTTTAAGACTTTTTCAGTGTTTCTCACCATATTGCAGGTACTACTGCATGATTTTCTCATTTTTCGACTTTTTCAGGGTTTCTCACCAGCTTCCAGGTCCTACTGCGTGATTTTCTTATTTTTTTGACTTTTTTTCAGGGTTTCTCACCATATTCTGGGTCCTTCTGCATGATTTTCTCATTTTTTGATATTTTCAGAGTTTCTCACCATATTCCAAATCCTAGAGTGTGATATTCTCATTTTAAGACTTTTTCAGTGATTCTCACCATATTGCAGGTACTCCTGCATGATTTTCTCATTTTTCGACTTTTTCAGGGTTTCTCACCATATTCAAAGTCCTACAGTGTGATTTTTCATTTTTTGACTTTTTCAGGGTTACTCATCTTATTCCAAGCCACACCCATCTTTAAATTTTTAGAAGAAAATGTGAGGCTGTGTTTATATACATCATATGCAGATGGTAAGAGGGATTTAGATTCTCCAGAATCTGACACCCTCTCCTGGAGTGTCTGAAGACCGCTACAGTGTACTTATATCTAATAAATACATAAATAAATAAATAAATAAATAAATAAATAAATAAACATTTTTTAAAAGGGATAAGAAAGAAAGAAAAACCAGGCAGGCCTCCATCCTTGTCTGTCTTTCTCTCTGTCTGTCTGTCTTGCCTAGCCCCTTGCGTAGCCTAGCCTAGCCCCTTGCCTTGCCTAGCCTAGCCCAGCCCTGCCTTGCCTAGCCCTGCCTATCCCTGTCTTTAACCAGGCTGGCCTCGAACTCAGAAACTGACTGCTTCTGCCTCCAGAGTGCTCTCATTAAGAGCTCAAGCCACCACTGACTGTTGGGTTTTCTAAGTCTTACATAGGTATGGTCTGTTTCTCAACTGTGAAACCCTAATTAACACATGTAGTCTGTCCTAGGTCAGCCATAGATACAGACTGAGGCCTTTTCTAAAACAAAACAAAAGAAAACAAAAAAAATAGAAATAATAAAATAAATAAATTAAGAAACCACATGATATCTTTTCTTTCTTTCAATGATACTCAGAGTTTGAAGCAGTTCACCCATGAGACCTCAGCTCCGGACATTGAGGCTGTTTCCCTAACAAGTATTATGGCTGAACCTGAGGGGTTCTACTGCTGATTTGTGTCCCCCACTTTAAAAAAATAGTTGTTTTCAAAGGCTGCAGGTTCTTAGCTCTGTTCCTTGTTACAGTTGAGTCACAGCCCTGAAAGTTCAGTGGTAGTTAAAGGCACTGAGAAGGGCTTCCTATAGACATCAAAGACCAAGTCTTTGTTATTAAAAAGTTAATCTGGATTCCCCCACACCCTGGCATCCTTAGAATTCCTAGAAAGGAAGGCAGGGACCTGGGCAGAAGGGTGCAAGGCTACTGGTGTTTGTAAGTGGTAACAGAAAGCTTTCTCTTGTTGGTACCCTACCCCAAGTTACACTGTCACTTCTTTTTCCTAGTTGTTGTTTTGTAGGTTTGTATTCTCAACATAGACCCTTTTCCTTCCTAACCTTGGCTGTCCTGAACCTTACTGTCCTTGAACTCAGTGATTTGCCTGTCTTGCTGGGATGAAACTGTGAGCTACCATCCAGAAGGAAGCACCCTGCTGAGGTTAGATTGGGGTCTCTTCCATTTTCCTCTATGAACATGCATATGGCAGGCCTGTTCTTTCTTTTTTACTTTTCCTTTTCTTTTTAAAGATTTATTTATTTATTATATTTAAGTATGCTGTAGCTATCTTCAGACAGTCCAGAAGAGGGTGTCAGATTCTGAAGAATCTAAATCATTCTTATTGTCTGCATATGATGTATATAAACACAGCCTCACTTATACTCAAAAAAAAAAAAAAAGAAAGAAAGATGTGGCTACAGAGAGGGCTCAACAATTAAGAGCATTGTCTCCTCTTCCAGAGAACCTGGGCTCAATTACCAGTATTATATATGGTGGCCCATCTCCAGTTCCAGGGGATCTAATACTCTGTTCTGGAGTCTGTGGGCACAGCATACACATGGAAAACATTCTTACACAATCATTGAGAGAGGAGAGAGAGGGGTTGAGAGAGAGGGGAGGTAATCATACCTCCTGACGAGTTTGAAGACCTGAGCTTCATCACTCACACAAATAAATAAATGCAAAATATTTTTAAAAAATAAACTCTGCCATTGCCCTTTAAAAATTCCTAGAAAACAAGTTTTATAAGCAACAGTTATATTTACTATATCTAAAGTACAGTCATGAGCATATTCTCTAAATAGAAAAAGGCCTGTTAGTCTTAGAAATGGAAAAGACAAACCAAGGAAGGTTTGCAATTACATAATGAGGCAGCTCAGCCCAGCTCTTAGGTTGGAAATAAGACTGGAGAATAGGATACACCTGAAGACAGCCAGCCATTGCTTTTTGTTTTGGAGGCTGAAAGGATACACCTGAAGACAGCCAATGCTGTGTGATGGTGATCTGGTATTTTTTTTTTAATTTTTAAAAACTTTAACACTTTTTCTTTCTTTCTTTCTTTCTTTCTTTCTTTCTTTCTTTCTTTCTTTCTTTCTTTCTTTCTTTCTTTCTTTCTTTCTTTCTTTCTTTCTTCTCACACTGGCCTAGCCTACCCTAGCCTACCCTAGCCTACCCTAGCTTACCCTAGCCTACCCTAGCTTACCCTAGCCTACCCTAGCCTACCCTAGCCTACCCTAGCCTAACCTAGCTTACCCTAGCTTACCCTAGCCTACCCTAGCCTAACCTAGCCTACCCTAGCCTACCCTAGCCTACCCTAGCCTACCCTAGCCTACCCTAGCCTACCCTAGCCTACCCTAGCCCTGCCTAACCCTGTCTTTCACCAGGGTGGCCTCGAACTCAGAAACTTACTGCCTCTGCCTACAGAGTGCTCTCATTAAGAGCTTGAGCCACCACTGAAGGTCGGGTTTTCTAAACCTTACCTTGCTCTTGGTGTCTGTTCTCAGCTGTGAAACCCTAATTAACACAGGTAGGCAGTCCTGGGTCAGCCAGAGCTACAGACTGAGGCCTTCTCTAAAAACAAATAAAACAAAACAAAACAACAAATAGAAATAATAAAATACATAAATTAAACAACCACAGCATAGGTTTTCTCTCTCTAGGTGGTACTCAGAAATTCCAGCAGTTGGCCTGTGACACCTCAGCTCAGTATATGTGAGGCTGTGTTTATGTACATCATACACAGACCATAAGAGGGATTTAGATTCTCTAGAATCTAACACACTCTTCTGGAGTGTCTGTAGACAGCTAGAGTGTACTTATATATAATAAATACATAAATAAATAATCATTTTTTAAAGGATAAGAAAGAAAGAAAGACCAGGCAGGCCTGCCATCCTTATTTCTGTCTGTCTGTCTGTCTGTCTGATCCCCTGGAACTGCAGATGGGCCACCATATAGTTGCTGGTAGTTGATCCCAGGTTCTCTGGAAGAGGAGACAATGATGTTAATTGTTGAGCCCTTTCAGTGGTCCTACCCATCTTTAAATTTTTAGAAGTATATGTGAGGCTGTGTTTATGTACATCATATGCAGACCATAAGAGGGATTTAGATTCTCCAGAATCTGACACCCTATTCTGGAGTGTCTGAAGACAGCTACAGTATACTTATATCTAATAAATAAATAAATAAATAAATAAATAAATAAATAAATAAATAAATAAATAAATAAACATTTTTAAAAATGGATAAGAAAGAAAGAAAGACAAGGCAGGCATGCCATCCTTATCCTTGTCTGTTTCTCTGTCTGTCTGTCTGATCCCCTGGAACTGGATATGGGCCACCATATAGTTGATGGTAGTTGATCCCAGGTTCTCTGGAGAGGAGATAATGCTGTTAATTGTTGAGCCCTTTCAGTGGTCCCACCCATCATTAAATTTTTAGAAGTATATGTGAGTCTCTGTTTATGTATATCATATGCAGACCATAACAAGGATTTAGATTCTCCAGAATCTGACACCCTCTACTGGAGTGTCTGAAGACAGCTACAGTGTAATTATATCTAATAAATTCATAAATAAACAAATAAACATTTTTTAAAAAGGATAAGAAAGAATGAAAAACCAGACAGGCCTGCCATTCTAGTCTGTCTGTCTGTCTGTCTGTCTGATCCCCTGGAACTGGAGATGGGCCATTATATAGTTGCTGGTAGTTGATCCCAGGTTCTCTGGAAGAGGAGACAATGCTGTTAATTGTTGAGCCCTTTCAGTGGCCCCACCCATCTTTAAGTTTTTAGAGGTATATGTGAGGCTGTGTTTATGTACATCATATGCAGATCATAAGAGGGATATAGATTCTCCAGAATCTGACACCCTCTTCGGGAGTGTTTGAAGACAGCTACCGTGTACTTTTATCTAATAAATACATACATAAATTAATAAACAATTTTTAAAAGTATAAGAAAGAAAGAAAGACCAGGCAGGCCTGCCACCTTGTCTGTCTGTCTGTCTGTCTGTCTCTTTATCTGTCAGATCCCCTGGAACTGGAGATGGGCCACCATATAGTTGCTGGTAGTTGATCCCAGGTACTCTGGAAGAGGAGACAATGCTGTTAATTGTTGAGCCCTTTCAGTAGCCCCACCCATCTTTAAATTTTTAGAAGTATATGTGAGGCTGTGTTTATGTACATCATATGCAGACCATACGAGGGATTTAGATTCTCCAGAATCTGACACACTCTTCTGGAGTGTCTGAAGACAGCTACATTGTACTTATATCTAATAAATACATAAATAAATAAATAAATATATACATACATAAATAAATAAACATTTTTTAAAAAGGATAAGAAAAAAAGAAAGACCAGGCAGGCCTGCCATCCTTATCTCTGTCTGTCTGTCTGTCTGTCTGATCCACTGGAATGAAAGATGGGCCACCATATAGTTGCTCATTGTTGATCCCAGGTTCTCTGGTAGAGGAGTCAATGCTGTTAATTATTGAGCCCTTTCTGGGGCCCCACCCATCTTTAAATTTTTAGAACTATATGTGAGGCTGTGTTTATGTACATCATATGCAGACCATAAGAGGGATTTATATTCTCCAGAATCTGACACCCTCTTCTGGAGTGACTGAAGACAACTACAGTGTACTTATATCTAATAAATAAATAAATAAATAAATAAATAAATAAATAAACATTTTTAAAAATGGATAAGAAAGAAAGAAAGAAAGACCAGGCAGGCCTGCCATCCTTATCTCTGTCTATCTGTCTGTCTGTCTGATACCCTGGAACTGGAGATGGGCCACCATATAGTTGCTGGTAGTTGATCCCAGTTTCTCTGCAAGAGGAGACAATGCTGTTAATTTTTGAGCCCTTTCAGTGGCTCCACCCATCTTTAAATTTTTAGAAGAATTTGTGAGGCTGTGTTTATGTACATCATATGCAGACCATAAGAGGGATTTAGATTCTCCAGAATCTGACACCCTATTCTGGAGTGTCTGAAGACAGCTACAGTATACTTATATCTAATAAATAAATAAATAAATAAATAAATAAATAAATAAATAAATAAATAAACATTTTTAAAAATGGATAAGAAAGAAAGAAAGACAAGGCAGGCATGCCATCCTTATCCTTGTCTGTTTCTCTGTCTGTCTGTCTGATCCCCTGGAACTGGATATGGGCCACCATATAGTTGATGGTAGTTGATCCCAGGTTCTCTGGAGAGGAGATAATGCTGTTAATTGTTGAGCCCTTTCAGTGGTCCCACCCATCATTAAATTTTTAGAAGTATATGTGAGTCTCTGTTTATGTATATCATATGCAGACCATAACAAGGATTTAGATTCTCCAGAATCTGACACCCTCTACTGGAGTGTCTGAAGACAGCTACAGTGTAATTATATCTAATAAATTCATAAATAAACAAATAAACATTTTTTAAAAAGGATAAGAAAGAATGAAAAACCAGACAGGCCTGCCATTCTAGTCTGTCTGTCTGTCTGTCTGTCTGATCCCCTGGAACTGGAGATGGGCCATTATATAGTTGCTGGTAGTTGATCCCAGGTTCTCTGGAAGAGGAGACAATGCTGTTAATTGTTGAGCCCTTTCAGTGGCCCCACCCATCTTTAAGTTTTTAGAGGTATATGTGAGGCTGTGTTTATGTACATCATATGCAGATCATAAGAGGGATATAGATTCTCCAGAATCTGACACCCTCTTCGGGAGTGTTTGAAGACAGCTACCGTGTACTTTTATCTAATAAATACATACATAAATTAATAAACATTTTTTAAAAGTATAAGAAAGAAAGAAAGACCAGGCAGGCCTGCCACCTTGTCTGTCTGTCTGTCTGTCTGTCTCTTTATCTGTCAGATCCCCTGGAACTGGAGATGGGCCACCATATAGTTGCTGGTAGTTGATCCCAGGTACTCTGGAAGAGGAGACAATGCTGTTAATTGTTGAGCCCTTTCAGTAGCCCCACCCATCTTTAAATTTTTAGAAGTATATGTGAGGCTGTGTTTATGTACATCATATGCAGACCATACGAGGGATTTAGATTCTCCAGAATCTGACACACTCTTCTGGAGTGTCTGAAGACAGCTACATTGTACTTATATCTAATAAATACATAAATAAATAAATAAATATATACATACATAAATAAATAAACATTTTTTAAAAAGGATAAGAAAAAAAGAAAGACCAGGCAGGCCTGCCATCCTTATCTCTGTCTGTCTGTCTGTCTGTCTGATCCACTGGAATGAAAGATGGGCCACCATATAGTTGCTCATTGTTGATCCCAGGTTCTCTGGTAGAGGAGTCAATGCTGTTAATTATTGAGCCCTTTCTGGGGCCCCACCCATCTTTAAATTTTTAGAACTATATGTGAGGCTGTGTTTATGTACATCATATGCAGACCATAAGAGGGATTTATATTCTCCAGAATCTGACACCCTCTTCTGGAGTGACTGAAGACAACTACAGTGTACTTATATCTAATAAATAAATAAATAAATAAATAAATAAATAAATAAATAAATAAACATTTTTAAAAATGGATAAGAAAGAAAGAAAGAAAGACCAGGCAGGCCTGCCATCCTTATCTCTGTCTATCTGTCTGTCTGTCTGATACCCTGGAACTGGAGATGGGCCACCATATAGTTGCTGGTAGTTGATCCCAGTTTCTCTGCAAGAGGAGACAATGCTGTTAATTTTTGAGCCCTTTCAGTGGCTCCACCCATCTTTAAATTTTTAGAAGAATTTGTGAGGCTGTGTTTATGTACATCATATGCAGATCATAAGAGGGATTTAGATTTTTCAGAATCTGACACCCTCTTCTGGAGTGTCTGAAGACAGCTAGAGTGTACTTATATCTAATAAATACATAAATAAATAAATAAACATGTTTTAAAAAGGATAAGAAAGAAATAAAAACCAAGCAGGCCTGCCTTACTTGTCTGTTTGTCTATCTGTCTATCTGATCCCCTGAAACTGGAGATGGGCCACCATATTTTTGCTGGTAGTTGATCCCAGGTTCTCTGGAAGAGGAGACAATGCTGGTATTTGTTGAGCCCTTTAAGTGGCCCCACCCATCTTTAAATTTTTAGAAGTATATGTGAGGCTGTGTTTATATACATCATATGCAGACCATAAGAAGGATTTAGATTCTCCGTAATCTGACACCCTCTTCTGGAGTGTCTGAAGACAGCTACTGTGTACTTATATCTAATAAATACATACATAAATAAATAAATAAACATTTTTTTAAAAGGATAAGAAGGAAAGAAAGACCAGGTAGGCCTGCCATCCTTATCTCTGTCTGTCAGTCTGTCTGTCTGATCCCCTGGAACTATGGATGGGCCACCATATAGTTGCTGGTAGTTGATCCCAGGTTCTCTGGAAGAGGAGACAATGCTGTTAATTGTTGAGCCCTTTCAGTGGCCCCACCCATCTTTAAATTTTTAGAAGTATATGTGAGGCTGTGTTTATGTACATTGTATGCAGACCATAAGAGGGATTTAGATTCTCCAGAAACTGATACCCTCTTCTGGAGTGTCTGAAGACATCTACAGTGTACTTATATCTAATAAAGAAAGAAAGAAAGAAAGAAAGAAAGAAAGAAAGAAAGAAAGAAAGAAAGAAAGAAAGAAAGAAAGAAAGAAAGAAAGATGTTTTAAAAAGGATAAGAAAGAATGAAAAACCAGACAGGCCTGCCATTCTAGTCTGTCTGTCTGTCTGTCTGTCTGATCCCCTGGAACTGGAGATGGGCCATTATATAGTTGCTGGTAGTTGATCCCAGGTTCTCTGGAAGAGGAGACAAGGCTGTTAATTGTTGAGCCCTTTCAGTGGCCCCACCCATCTTTAAAATTTTAGAGGTATATATGAGGCTGTGTTAATGTACATCATATGCAGTCCATAAGAGGGATTTAGATACTCCAGAACCTGAAACCCTCCTCCTGAGTTTCTGAAGACAGCTACAGTGTACTTAAATCTAATAAATAAATAAATAAATAAATAAATAAATAAATAAATAAATAAATAAACATTTTATAAGGATAAGAAAAAAAGAAAGAAAGAACAGGCAGGCCTGCGATCCTTATCTCTTCTGTCTGTCTGTCTGTCTATCTGATCCCCTGGAACTGGAGATGGGCCTCCATATAGTTGCTGGTAGTTGATCCCAGGTTCTCTGGAAGAGGAGACAATGCTGTTAATTGTTGAGCCCTTTCAGTGGCCCCACACATCTTTAAATTTTTGGAAGTAATTGTGAGTCTGTGCTTATGTACATCATTTGCAGTCCATAAGAGGGATTTAGATTCTCCAGAATCTGACACCCTCTTCCTCAGTGTCTGAAGACAGCTACAGTGTACTTATATCTAATATACATTAATAAATAAATAAACATTTCTTAAAAAGGATAAGAAAGAAAGAAAGACCAGGCAGGCCTGCCATCCTTATCTCTATCTGTCTGTATGTCTGTCTGTCTGTCTGATACCCTGGAACTGGAGATGGGCCACCATATAGTTGCTGGTAGTTGAACCCAGGTTCTCTGGAAGAGGAGACAATGCTGTTAATTTTTGAGCAGTAAAGTGGCCCCACCCATCTTTAAATTTTTAGAAGTATATGTGAGGCTGTGTTTATGTACCTCATATGCAGACCATAAGAGGGATTTAGATTGTCCAGAATCTGACACCGTCTTCTGGAGTGTCAGAAGACTGCTACCATGTACTTATATCTAATAAATAAATAAATAAATAAAAAATCATTTTTTAAAAATGATAAGAAAAAAAGAAAGTCCAGGCAGGCCTGCGTTCCTTAACTCTGTCTGTCTGTCTGTCTGTCTGATCCCGGGGAACTGGAGATGGGCCACCATATAGTGGCTGATAGTTGATCCCAGGTTCTCTGGAAGAGGAGACAATGCTGTTAATTGTTGAGCCCTTTTAGTGGCCCCACTCATCTTTAAATTTTTAGAAGTGTATGTGAGGCTGTGTTTATGTACATCATAGGCAGACAATAAGAGGGATTTAGATTCTCCAGAATCTGACACCCTCTTCTGGAGTGTCTGAAGACAGCTACAGTGTACTTATTCTAATAAATAAATAAATAAATAAATAAATAAATAAATAAATAAATAAATGAATAAATAAACTTTTTTTAAAATTGATAAGAAAAAAAGAAATACCAGGCAGGCCTGCCATCCTTATCTCTGTCTGTCTGTCTATCTGTCTTTCTGATTCCCTGGACCTGGAAATGGGCCACCATATAGTTGCTGGTAGTTGATCTCAGGTTCTCTGGAAGAGGAGACAATGCTGTTAAATGTTGAGCCCTTTCAGTGGCCCCACCCATCTTTAAATTTTTGGAAGTAAATGTGAGTCTGTGTTTATGTGCATCATATGCAGACCATAAGAGGGATTTAGATTCTCCAGAATCTGACAACCTCTTCTGGAGTGTCTGAAGACCTCTACAGTGTACTTATATCTAATAAATACATAAATAAATAAATAAACATTTTTTCAAAAAGGATAAGAAAGAAAGAACAACCAGGCAGGCCTGCCATCCTTGTCTGTTTGTCTGTCTGTCTGTCTGATCCCCTGAAACTGGAGATGGGCCACCATATTTTTGCTGGTAGTTGATCCCAGGTTCTCTGTAAGAGGAGACAATGCTGTTAATTGTTGAGCCCTTCAGTGGCCCCACCCATCTTTAAATTTTTAGAAGTATATGTGAGGCTTTGTTTATGTACATCATATGCAGACCATAAGAGGGATTTATATTCTCCAGAATCTGACACCCTCTTCTGGAGTATCTGAAGGCAGCTACAGGGTACTTATATCTAATAAATAAATGAATAAATAAATAAATAAATAAACATTTTTTAAAAGGATAAGAAAAAATGAAAGACCAGGCAGGACTGCCATCCTTATCTCTGTCTGTCTGTCTGTCTGTCTGTCTGATCTTCTGGAACTGGAGATGGGCCACAATATAGTTGCTGGTAGTTGATCCCAGGTTCTCTGGAAGAGGAGACAATGCTGTTAATTGTTGAGCCCTTTCAGTGGCCCCACTCATCTTTAAATTTTTAGAAGTGTATGTGAGGCTGTGTTTATGTACAACATAGGCAGACTATAAGAGGGATTTAGATTCTCCAGAATCTGACACCCTCTTCTGGAGTGTCTGAAGACAGCTACAGTGTACTTATGTCTAATAAATAAATAAATAAATAAATAAATAAATAAATAAATAAATAAATAAATAAATAAAAATTTTTTAAACAGGATAAGAAAGAAAGAAAAACCAGGCAGGCCTGCCATCCTTATCTCTGTCTGTCTTTCTGACTGTCTACAGTCTGTCTGATCCCCTTGGACTCGAGATGGGCCACCATATAGTTGCTGGTAGTTGATCCCAGGTTCTCTGGAAGAGGAGACAATGCTGTTAATTTTTGAGCCCTTTCAGTGGCCCCACCCATCTTTAAATTTTTAGAAGTATATGTGAGGCTGTGTTCATGTACATCATATGCAGACCATAAGAGGGATATAGATTCTCCAGAATCTGACAACCTCTTCTGGAGAGTCTGAAGACAGCTACAGTGTACTTATATCTGATAAATAAATAAATAAATAAATAAATAAATAAATAAATAAACAAATAAATAAACATTTTTTAAAAGGATAAGAAAGAAAGACAAATCAGGCAGGCCTGCCATCCTTATCTCTGTCTGTCTGTCTGTCTGTCTTATCCCCTGGAACTTGAGATGGGCCACCATATAGTTGCTGGTAGTTGATCCCAAGTTCTCTGGAAGAAGAGACAATGCTGTTAATTATTGAGCCCTTTCAGTGGGCCCACCCATCTTTAAATTTTTAGAAGTATATGTGAGGCTGTGTTTATGTACATCATATGAAGACCATAAGAGGGATTTAGATTCTCCAGAAGATGAGACCCTCTTCTAGAGTGTCTGAAGACAGCTACAGTGTACTTATTTCTAATAAATAAATAAATAAATAAATAAATAAATAAATAAATAAATAAATAAATAAATAAACATTTTTTTAAAGTATAAGAAAGAAAGAAAGACCAGGCAGGCCTCCATCCTTATCTCTGTCTCTCTGTCTGTCTGTCTGATACCCTGGAACTGGAGATGGGCCACCATATAGTTGCTGGTAGTTTATCCAATGTTCTCTGGAAGAGGAGACAATGCTGTTAATTGTTGAGCCCTCTCAGTGGCCCCACCCATCTTTAAATATTTAGAGGTAAATGTGAGGCTGTATTTATGTACATCATATGCAGACCATAAGAGTGATTTAAATTCTCCAGAATCTGACACCCTCTTCTGGAGTGTCTGAAGACAGCTACAGTGTACTTATATCTAATAAATACATAAATATATAAATAAATAAATAAATAAATACACATTTTTTAAACAGGATAAGTAAGAAAGAAAGACCAGGCAGGCCTGCCATCCTTATCTCTGTCTGTCTGTCTGTCTGTCTGATCCCTGGAACTGCAGATGGGCCACCATATAGTTGCTGGTAGTTGATCCCAGGTTCTCTGGAAGAGGAGACAACGCTGTTAATTGTTGAGCCCATTCTTTGGCCCCACCCATCTTTAAATTTTTAGAAGTATACTTGGGTCTGTGTTTATGTACATCATATGCAGACCATAAGAGGTATTTAGATTCTCCTGAATCTCACACCCTCTTCTGGAGTGTCTGAAGACAGCTACAGTGTACTTTTATCTAATAAATAAATAAATTAATTAATTAATTAATTAATTAATTAATTAATAAGTAAACATTTTTTCAAATGGATAAGAAAGAAAGAAAGACCAGGCAGGCCTGCCATCCTCATTTCTGTCTGTCTGTCTGTCTCTCTATATGATCCTTTGTAAATGAAGATAGGTCACCATATAGTTGCTGGTAGTTGATCCCAGGTTCTCTGGAAGAGGAGACAATGCTGTTAATTGTTGAGCCCTTTCAGTGGCCCCAACCCATCTTTAAATTTTTAGAAGTATATCTGAGGCTGTGTTTATGTACATCATATGCAGACCATAAGATGGTTTTAGATTCTTCAGAATCTGACACCCTCTTCTGGAGTGTCTGTAGATATCTACAGAGTACTTATATATAATAAATACATAAATAAATAAACATTTTTTAAAAAGGACAAGAAAGAAAGAAAGACCTGGCAGCCTGCCATCCTTATCTCTGTCTGTCTGCCTGTCTGTCTGTCTGATCCTCTGGTACTGGATATGGGCCACCATATAGTTGCTGGTAGTTTATCCAAGGTTCTCTGGAAGAGGAGACAATGCTGTAAATTATTGAGCCCTTTCAGTGGCCCCACCCTTCATTAAATTTTTATAAGTATATCTGAGGCTGTGTTTATGTACATCATATTCAGACCATAAGAGTGATTTAGATTCTCCAGAAACTGACACCCTCTTCTGGAGTGTCTGAAGACAGCTACAGTGTACGTAAATATAATAAATACATGAATAAATAAATAAATAAACATTTTTTAAAAAGGAAAAGAAAGAAAGAAACACCAGGAAGTCCAGCCATCCTTATCTCTGTCTGTCTGTCTGTCTATCTATATGATCCTTTGGAACTGGAGATAGGCCACCATATAGTTGCTGGTAGTTGATCCCAGGTTCTCTGGAAGAGGAGACAATGCTGTTAATTGTTGAGCCCTTTCAGTGGCCCCACCCATCTTTAAATTTTTAGAAGGGTATGTGAGGCTGTGTTTATGTACATCATATGCAGACTATAAGAGGGATTTAGATTCTCCAGAATCTGACACCCTCTTCTGTATTTTCTGAAGACAGCTACAGTGTACTTATATCTAATAAATACATAAATAAATAAATAAATAAATAAATAAATAAACAAACATTTTTAAAAAAGGATAAGACAGAAAGAAAGACCAGGCAAGCCTGCCACCCTTATCTCTGTCTGTCTGTCTGTCTGTGTGATACCCTAGAACCTGAGATGGGCCACCATATAGTTGCTGGTAGTTTATCCAAGGTTCTCTGGAAGAGGAGACAATGCTGTTAATTGTTGAGCCCTTTCTGTGGCTCCACCCATCTTTAAAATTTTAGAAGTATATGTGAGGCTGTGTTTATGTACATCATATGCAGACCATAAGAGGGATTTAGATTCTCCAGAATCTGACACCCTCTTCTGGAGTGTCTGAAGACAGGTACAGTTTACTTATATCTAATAAATACATAAATAAATAAATAAATAAATAAATAAATAAATAAATAAACATTTTTTTAAAAGGATAAGAAAGTAAGAAAGACCGGGAAGGCCTGCCACCCTTATCTCTGTCTGTCTGTCTGTCTGTCTGTCTGATACCCTGGAACTGTAGATGGGCCACCATAGTGTTGCTGGTAGTTGATCCCAGGTTCTCTGGAAGAGGATACAATGCTGTTAATTGTTGAGCCCTTTCAGTGGCGCCACCCATCTTTAAATATTTAGAAGTATATGTGAGGCTGTGTTTATGTACATCTTATGCAGACCATAAATGTGATTTAGATTCTCCAGAATCTGACACCCTCTTCTGGAGTGTCTGAAGACAGCTACAGTGTACTTATATTAAATAAATAAATGAATAAATAAATAAATAAATAAATAAACATTTTTTAAACAGGATAAGAAAGAAAGAAAGACCAGGCAGGCCTGCCATCCTTATCTCTGTCTGTCTTTCTGTCTGTCTACAGTCTGTCTGATCCCCTTGGACTCGAGATGGGCCACCATATTGTTGCTGGTAGTTGATCCCAGGTTCTCTGGAAGAGGAGACAATGCTGTTAATTTTTGAGCCCTTTCAGTGGCCCCACCCATCTTTAAATTTTTAGAAGTATATGTGAGGCTGTGTTCATGTACATCATATGCAGACCATAAGAGGGATATAGATTCTCCAGAATCTGACACCCTCTTCTGGAGAGTCTGAAGACAGCTACAGTGTACTTATATCTGATAAATAAATAAATAAATAAATAAACAAATAAGCAAATAAATAAACATTTTTTTAAAAGGATAAGAAAGAAAGAAAAATCAGGCAGGCCTGCCATCCTTATCTCTGTCTGTCTGTCTGTCTGTCTTATCCCCTGGAACTTGAGATGGGCCACCATATAGTTGCTGGTAGTTGATCCCACGTTCTCTGGAAGAAGAGACAATGCTGTTAATTGTTGAGCCCTTTCAGTGGGCCCACCCATCTTTAAATTTTTAGAAGTATATGTGAGGCTGTGTTTATGTACATCATATGAAGACCATAAGAGGGATTTAGATTCTCCAGAAGATGAGACCCTCTTCTAGAGTGTCTGAAGACAGCTACAGTGTACTTATTTCTAATAAATAAATAAATAAATAAATAAATAAATAAATAAACATTTTTTTAAAGTATAAGAAAGAAAGAAAGACCAGGCAGGCCTTCATCCTTATCTCTGTCTGTCTGTCTGTCTGTCTGATACCCTGGTACTGGAGATGGGCCACCATATAGTTGCTGGTAGTTTATCCAATGTTCTCTGGAAGAGGAGACAATGCTGTTAATTGTTGAGCCCTCTCAGTGGCCCCACCCAACTTTAAATTTTTAGAGGTAAATGTGAGGCTGTATTTATGTACATCATATGCAGACCATAAGAGTGATTTAAATTCTCCAGAATCTGACACCCTCTTCTGGAGTGTCTGAAGACAGCTACAGTGTACTTATATCTAATAAATATATAAATAAATAAATAAATAAATAAACAATTTTTAAACAGGATAAGTAAGAAAGAAAGACCAGGCAGGCCTGCCATCCTTATCTCTGTCTGTCTGTCTGTCTGTCTGATCCCTGGAACTGCATATGGGCCACCATATAGTTGCTGGTAGTTGATCCCAGGTTCTCTGGAAGAGGAGACAACACTGTTAATTGTTGAGCTCATTCTTTGGCCCCACCCATCTTTAAATTTTTAGAAGTATACTTGAGTCTGTGTTTATGTACATCATATGCAGACCATAAGAGGTATTTAGATTCTCCTGAATCTCACACCCTCTTCTGGAGTGTCTGAAGACAGCTACAGTGTACTTATATCTAATAAATAAATAAATTAAATAATTAATTAATTAATTAATTAATTAATAAGTAAACATTTTTTCAAATGGATAAGAAAGAAAGAAAGACCAGGCAGGCCTGCCATCCTCATTTCTGTCTGTCTGTCTGTCTCTCTATATGATCCTTTGGAACTGAAGATAGGTCACCATATAGTTGCTGGTAGTTGATCCCAGGTTCTCTGGAAGAGGAGACAATGCTGTTAATTGTTGAGCCCTTTCAGTGGCCCCACCCATCTTTAAATTTTTAGAAGTATATCTGAGGCTGTGTTTATGTACATCATATGCAGACCATAAGATGGTTTTAGATTCTTCAGAATCTGACACCCTCTTCTGGAGTGTCTGTAGATATCTACAGAGTACTTATATATAATAAATACATAAATAAATAAACATTTTTTAAAAAGGACAAGAAAGAAAGAAAGACCTGGCAGGCCTGCCATCCTTATCTCTGTCTGTCTGCCTGTCTGTCTGTCTGATCCTCTGGTACTGGATATGGGCCACCATATAGTTGCTGGTAGTTTATCCAAGGTTCTCTGGAAGAGGAGACAATGCTGTAAATTATTGAGCCCTTTCAGTGGCCCCACCCTTCATTAAATTTTTATAAGTATATCTGAGGCTGTGTTTATGTACATCATATTCAGACCATAAGAGTGATTTAGATTCTCCAGAAACTGACACCCTCTTCTGGAGTGTCTGAAGACAGCTACAGTGTACGTAAATATAATAAATACATGAATAAATAAATAAATAAACATTTTTTAAAAAGGATAAGAAAGAAAGAAACACCAGGAAGTCCTGCCATCCTTATCTCTGTCTGTCTGTCTGTCTATCTATATGATCCTTTGGAACTGGAGATAGGCCACCATATAGTTGCTGGTAGTTGATCCCAGGTTCTCTGGAAGAGGAGACTATGCTGTTAATTGTTGAGCCCTTTCAGTGGCCCCACCCATCTTTAAATTTTTAGAAGGGTATGTGAGGCTGTGTTTATGTACATCATATGCAGACCATAAGAGGGATTTAGATTCTCCAGAATCTGACACCCTCTTCTGTATTTTCTGAAGACAGCTACAGTGTACTTATATCTAATAAATAAATAAATAAATAAATAAATAAATAAATAAATAAATAAATAAACATTTTTTAAAAAGGATAAGACAGAAAGAAAGACCAGGCAAGCCTGCCACCCTTATCTCTGTCTGTCTGTCTGTCTGTGTGATACCCTAGAACTGGAGATGGGCCACCATATAGTTGCTGGTAGTTTATCCAAGGTTCTCTGGAAGAGGAGACAATGCTGTTAATTGTTGAGCCCTTTCAGTGGGCCCACCCATCTTTAAATTTTTAGAAGTATATGTGAGGCTGTGTTTATGTACATCATATGAAGACCATTAGAGGGATTTAGATTCTCCAGAAGATGAGACCCTCTTCTAGAGTGTCTGAAGACAGCTACAGTGTAATTATTTCTAATAAATAAATAAATAAATAAATAAATAAATAAATAAATAAACATTTTTTTAAAGTATAAGAAAGAAAGAAAGACCATGCAGGCCTCCATCCTTATCTCTGTCTCTCTGTGTGTCTGTCTGATACCCTGGAACTGAAGATGGGCCACCATATAGTTGCTGGTAGTTTATCCAATGTTCTCTGGAAGAGGAGACAATGCTGTTAATTGTTGAGCCCTCTCAGTGGCCCCACCCATCTTTAAATTTTTAGAGGTAAATGTGAGGCTGTATTTATGTACATCATATGCAGACCATAAGAGTGATTTAAATTCTCCAGAATCTGACACCCTCTTCTGGAGTGTCTGAAGACAGCTACAGTGTACTTATATCTAATAAATACATAAATAAATAAATAAATAAATATACATTTTTTAAACAGGATAAGTAAGAAAGAAAGACAAGGCAGGCCTGCCATCCTTATCTCTGTCTGTCTGTCTGTCTGTCTGATCCCTGAAACTGCATATGGGCCACCATATAGTTGCTGGTAGTTGATCCCAGGTTCTCTGGAAGAGGAGACAACACTGTTAATTGTTGAGCCCATTCTTTGGCCCCACCCATCTTTAAATTTTTAGAAGTATACTTGAGTCTGTGTTTATGTACATCATATGCAGACCATAAGAGGTATTTAGATTCTCCAGAATCTCACACCCTTTTCTGGAGTGTCTGAAGACAGCTACAGTGTACTTATATCTAATAAATAAATGAATGAATGAATGAATTAATTAATTAATAAGTAAACATTTTTTCAAATGGATAAGAAAGAAAGAAAGACCAGGCAGGCCTGCCATCCTCATTTCTGTCTGTCTGTCTGTCTCTCTATATGATCCTTTGGAACTGAAGATAGGTCACCATATAGTTGCTGGTAGTTGATCCCAGGTTCTCTGGAAGAGGAGACAATGCTGTTAATTGTTGAGCCCTTTCAGTGGCCCCACCCATCTTTAAATTTTTAGAAGTATATCTGAGGCTGTGTTTATGTACATCATATGCAGACCATAAGATGGTTTTAGATTCTTCAGAATCTGACACCCTCTTCTGGAGTGTCTGTAGATAGCTACAGAGTACTTATATATAATAAATACATAAATAAATAAACATTTTTTAAAAAGGACAAGAAAGAAAGAAAGACCTGGCAGGCCTGCCATCCTTATCTCTGTCTGTCTGCCTGTCTGTCTGTCTGATCCTCTGGTACTGGATATGGGCCACCATATAGTTGCTGGTAGTTTATCCAAGGTTCTCTGGAAGAGGAGACAATGCTGTAAATTATTGAGCCCTTTCAGTGGCCCCACCCTTCATTAAATTTTTATAAGTATATCTGAGTCTGTGTTTATGTACATCATATTCAGACCATAAGAGTGATTTAGATTCTCCAGAAACTGACACCCTCTTCTGGAGTGTCTGAAGACAGCTACAGTGTACGTAAATATAATAAATACATGAATAAATAAATAAATAAACATTTTTTAAAAAGGATAAGAAAGAAAGAAACACCAGGAAGTCCTGCCATCCTTATCTCTGTCTGTCTGTCTGTCTATCTATATGATCCTTTGGAACTGGAGATAGGCCACCATATAGTTGCTGGTAGTTGATCCCAGGTTCTCTGGAAGAGGAGACAATGCTGTTAATTGTTGAGCCCTTTCAGTGGCCCCACCCATCTTTAAATTTTAAGAAGGGTATGTGAGGCTGTGTTTATGTACATCATATGCAGACCATAAGAGGGATTTAGATTCTCCAGAATCTGACACCCTCTTCTGTATTTTCTGAAGACAGCTACAGTGTACTTATATCTAATAAATACATAAATAAATAAATAAATAAATAAATAAATAAATAAATAAATAAACATTTTTTAAAAAGGATAAGACAGAAAGAAAGACCAGGCAAGCCTGCCACCCTTATCTCTGTCTGTCTGTCTGTCTGTGTGATACCCTAGAACTGGAGATGGGCCACCATATAGTTGCTGGTAGTTTATCCAAGGTTCTCTGGAAGAGGAGACAATGCTGTTAATTGTTGAGCCCTTTCTGTGGCTCCACCCATCTTTAAAATTTTAGAAGTATATGTGAGGCTGTGTTTATGTACATCATATGCAGACCATAAGAGGGATTTAGATTCTCCAGAATCTGACACCCTCTTCTGGAGTGTCTGAAGACAGCTACAGTTTACTTATATCTAATAAATACATAAATAAATAAATAAATAAATGAATAAATAAATAAATAAATAAATAAATAAATAAATAAATAAACATTTTTTAAAAGGATAAGAAAGTAAGAAAGACCGGGCAGGCCTGCAACCCTTATCTCTGTCTGTCTGTCTGTCTGTCTGTCTGTCTGTCTGATACCCTGGAACTGTAGATGGGCCACCATAGTGTTGCTGGTAGTTGATCCCAGGTTCTCTGGAAGAGGATACAATGCTGTTAATTGTTGAGCCCTTTCAGTGGCGCCACCCATCTTTAAATATTTAGAAGTATATGTGAGGCTGTGTTTATGTACATCTTATGCAGACCATAAATGTGATTTAGAATCTCCAGAATCTGACACCCTCTTCTGGAGTGTCTGAAGACAGCTACAGTGTACTTATATTAAATAAATAAATAAATAAATAAATAAATAAATAAATAAACATTTTTTAAACAGGATATAAAAGAAAGAAAGACCAGGCAGGCCTGCCATCCTTATCTCTGTCTGTCTTTCTGTCTGTCTACAGTCTGTCTGATCCCCTTGGACTCGAGATGGGCCACCATATAGTTGCTGGTAGTTGATCCCAGGTTCTCTGGAAGAGGAGACAATGCTGTTAATTTTTGAGCCCTTTCAGTGGCCCCACCCATCTTTAAATTTTTAGAAGTATATGTGAGGCTGTGTTCATGTACATCATATGCAGACCATAAGAGGGATATAGATTCTCCAGAATCTGACACCCTCTTCTGGAGAGTCTGAAGACAGCTACAGTGTACTTATATCTGATAAATAAATAAATAAATAAATAAATAAACAAATAAACAAATAAACAAATAAACAAATAAATAAACATTTTTTTATAAGGATAAGAAAGAAAGAAAAATCAGGCAGGCCTGCCATCCTTATCTCTGTCTGTCTGTCTGTCTGTCTTATCCCCTAGAACTGGAGATGGGCCACCATATAGTTGCTGGTAGTTTATCCAAGGTTCTCTGGAAGAGGAGACAATGCTGTTAATTGTTGAGCCCTTTCTGTGGCTCCACCCATCTTTAAAATTTTAGAAGTATATGTGAGGCTGTGTTTATGTACATCATATGCAGACCATAAGAGGGATTTAGATTCTCCAGAATCTGACACCCTCTTCTGGAGTGTCTGAAGACAGCTACAGTTTACTTATATCTAATAAATACATAAATAAATAAATAAATAAATGAATAAATAAATAAATAAATAAATAAATAAATAAACATTTTTTTAAAAGGATAAGAAAGTAAGAAAGACCGGGCAGGCCTGCAACCCTTATCTCTGTCTGTCTGTCTGTCTGTCTGTCTGTCTGATACCCTGGAACTGTAGATGGGCCACCATAGTGTTGCTGGTAGTTGATCCCAGGTTCTCTGGAAGAGGATACAATGCTGTTAATTGTTGAGCCCTTTCAGTGGCGCCACCCATCTTTAAATATTTAGAAGTATATGTGAGGCTGTGTTTATGTACATCTTATGCAGACCATAAATGTGATTTAGATTCTCCAGAATCTGACACCCTCTTCTGGAGTGTCTGAAGACAGCTACAGTGTACTTATATTAAATAAATAAATAAATAAATAAATAAATAAATAAATAAACATTTTTTAAACAGGATAAGAAAGAAAGAAAGACCAGGCAGGCCTGCCATCCTTATCTCTGTCTGTCTTTCTGTCTGTCTACAGTCTGTCTGATCCCCTTGGACTCGAGATGGGCCACCATATAGTTGCTGGTAGTTGATCCCAGGTTCTCTGGAAGAGGAGACAATGCTGTTAATTTTTGAGCCCTTTCAGTGGCCCCACCCATCTTTAAATTTTTAGAAGTATATGTGAGGCTGTGTTCATGTACATCATATGCAGACCATAAGAGGGATATAGATTCTCCAGAATCTGACACCCTCTTCTGGAGAGTCTGAAGACAGCTACAGTGTACTTATATCTGATAAATAAATAAATAAATAAATAAATAAATAAATAAATAAACAAATAAACAAATAAACAAATAAATAAACATTTTTTTATAAGGATAAGAAAGAAAGAAAAATCAGGCAGGCCTGCCATCCTTATCACTGTCTGTCTGTCTGTCTGTCTTATCCCTTGGAACTTGAGATGGGCCACCATATAGTTGCTGGTAGTTGATCCCACGTTCTCTGGAAGAAGAGACAATGCTGTTAATTGTTGAGCCCTTTCAGTGGGCCCACCCATCTTTAAATTTTTAGAAGTATATGTGAGGCTGTGTTTATGTACATCATATGAAGACCATAAGAGGGATTTAGATTCTCCAGAAGATGAGACCCTTTTCTAGAGTGTCTGAAGACAGCTACAGTGTACTTATATCTAATAAATACATAAATAAAAATAAATAAATAAATAAATAAACATTTTTTCAACAGTATAATAAAGAAAGAAAGACCAGGCCCGCCTGCCATCCTTATCTCTGTCTGTCTGTCTGTCTGTCTGATCCCCTGGAACTGGAGATGGGCCACCATATAGTTGCTGGTAGTTCATCCCAGGTTCTCTGGAAGAGGAGACAATGCTGTTAATTGTTGAGCCCTTTCTTTAGTGACCCCACCCATCTTTAAATTTTTAGAAGTATATGTGAGGCTGTGTTTATGTACATCATATGCAGACCATAAGAGGGATTTAGATTCTCCAGAATCTGACACCCTCTTCTGGAATGTCTGAAGACAGCTACAGTGTACTTATATCTAAAAAATACATAAATAAATAAATAAACATTTTTTAAAAAGGATAAGAAAGAAAGAAAGACCAGGCAGGCCTGCCATCCTTATCTCTGTCTTTCTGTCTGTCTGTTTGTCTGTCTGATCCCCTGAAACTGGAGATGGGCCAACATATAGTTGCTGGTAGTTGATCCCAGGTTCTCTGGAAGAGGAGACAATGCTGTTAATTGTTGGTTCCTTTCAGTGGCCCCAACCATCTTTAAATTTTTAGAAGAATATGTGAGGCTGTTTTTATGTACATCATATGCAGAACATAAATGGGATTTACGTTCTGCAGAATCAAACACCCTCTTCTGGAGTGTCTGAAGATAGCTATAGTGTACTTATATCTAATAAATACATAAATAAATAAATAAACCTTTTTTAAAATGATAAGAAAGAAAGAAAGACCAGGCAGGCCTGCCATCCTTATCTCTGTCTGTCTGTCTGTGTGTCTGTCTGATCCCCTGGAACTGGAGATGGGCCACCATATAATTACTGGTTATTGATCCCAGGTTCTCTGGAAGAGGAGACAGTGCTGTTAATTGTTGATCCCTTTTAGTGGCCACACCCTTCATTAAATTTTTTAAAGTATATCTGAGGCTGTGTTTATGTACATCATATGCAGACCAGAAGATGGTTTTAGATTTTTCAGAATCTGAAACCGTCTACTGGAGTGTCTGAAGACAGCTACAGTGTACTTATATCTAATAAATACATAAATAAATAAATTAATAAATAAATAAACATTTTTTATAAAGGATAAGAAAGAAAGAAAAATCAGGCAGGCCTGCCATCCGTATCTCTGTCTGTCTGTCTGTCTGTCTGAACCTTTGGAACTGGATATGGGCCACCATATAGTTGCTGGTAGTTGATCCCAGGTTCTCTGGAAGAGGAGACAATGATGTTAATTGTTAAGCCCTTTCAGTGGTCCCACCCATCTTTAAATTTTTAGAATTATACGTGAGGCTGTGTTTATGTACATCATATGCAGACCATAAGAGGGATTTAGATTCTCCAGAATCTGACACACTCTTCTGGAGTGTCTGAACAGCTACAGTGTACTTATATCTAATAAATACATAAATACTTAAAAAAATAAATAAATAAACATTTTTTAAACAGGATAAGTAAGAAAGAAAGACCTGGCAGGCCTGCCATCCTTATCTCTGTCTGTCTGTCTGTCTGTCTGATCCCCTGAAACTGCAGATGGGCCACCATATAGTTGCTGGTAGTTGATCCCAGGTTCTCTGGAAGTGGAGACAGTGATGGTAATTGTTGAGCCCTTTCAGTGGTCCCACCTTTCTTTAAATTTTTAGAAGTATATGTGAGGCTGTGTTTATGTACATCATATGCAGACCATAAGAGGGATTTAGATTCTCTAGAATCTGACACCCTCTTCTGGAGTGTCTGAAGACGGCTACAGTGTACTTATATCTAATAAATACATAAATAAATAAATAAATAAATAAATAAATAAATAAATAAACATTTTTTATAAAGGATAAGAAATAAAGAAAGACCAGGCAGGCCTGCCATCCTTATCTCTGTCTGTCTGTCTCTCTGTCTTTCTGATCCACTGGAACTGGAGATGAGCCACCATATAGTTGCTGGTAGTTGATCCCAGGTTCTCTGGAAGATGAGACAATGCTGTTAATTTTTGAGCCCTCTCAGTGGCCCCACACATCTTTAAATTTTTAGAAGTATACATGAGTCTGTGTTTATGTACATCATATGCAGGCCATAAGAGGGATTTAGATTCTCCAGAATCTGACACCCTCTTCTGGAGTGTCTGAAGACAGCTACAGTTTACTTATATCTAATAAATACATAAATAAATAAATAAGTAAACATTTTTTCAAAAGGATAAGAAAGAAAGAAAGACCAGGCAGTCCTGCCATCCTTATCTCTGTATGTCTGACTGTCTGTCTGTCTGATCCCCTGGAACTGGAGATGGGCCACCATATAGTTGCTGGTAGTTGAGCCGAGGTTCTCTGGAAGAGGAGACAATGCTGTTCATTGTTGAGCCCTTTTAATGGCCCCACCCATTTTTAAATATTTAGAACTGTATGTTAGGCTGTGTTTATGTACATCATATGCAGACCATAAGAGGGATTTAGATTCTACAGAACCAGACACCCACTTCTGGAGTGTCTAAGACAGCTACAGTGTACTTATATCTAATAAATACATGAATAAATAAATAAATAAACATTTTTTAAAAAGTATAAGAAAGAAAGAAAGACCAGGCAGGCCTGCCATCGATATCTCTGTCTGTGTGTCTGTCTGTCTGTCTGATCCCTGGGAACTGGAGATGAGCCACCATATAGTTGCTGGTAGTTAATCCCAGGTTTTCTGGAAGAGGAGATAATGCTGTTAATTGTTGAGCCCTTTCAGTGGCCCCATCCTTCATTAAATTTTTTGAAGTATATCTGAGGCTGTGTTTATGTACATCATATGCAGACCAGAAGATGGTTTTAGATTTTTCAGAATCTGAAACCGTCTACTGGAGTGTCTGAAGACAGCTACAGTGTACTTATATCTAATAAATACATAAATAAATAAATTAATAAATAAATAAACATTTTTTATAAAGGATAAGAAAGAAAGAAAAATCAGGCAGGCCTGCCATCCTTATCTCTGTCTGTCTGTCTCTCTGTCTGAACTTTTGGAACTGGATAAGAGCCACCATATATTTGCTGTTAGTTTTTCCCAGGTTCTCTGGAAGAGGAGACAATGCTGTTCATTGTTGAGCCATTTCAGTGGCCCCACCCATCTTTAAATGTTTAGAAGTATATGTGAGGCTGTGTTTATGTACATCATATGCAGACCATAAGAGGGATTTGGATTCTAAAGAATTGACACCCTTTTCTGGACTGTCTGAAGACAGCTACAGTGTAATTATATCTAATAAATACGTAAATAAATAAATAAATAAATAAATAAACATTTTTTAAACAGGATAAGTAAGAAAGAAAGACATGGCAGGCCTGCCATCCTTATCTCTGTCTGTCTGTCTGTCTGTCTGATCCCCTGGAACTGTAGATGGGCCACCATAAAGTTGCTGGTAGTTGATCCCAGGTTCTCTGGAAGAGGAGATCATGCTGTTAATTGTTGAGCCCTTTCAGTGGCCCCTCCCTTCATTAAATTTTAGAAGTATATCTGAGGCTGTGTTTATGTACATCATATGCAGACCATAAGATGGTTTTAGATTCTTCAGAATCTGACACCCTCTACTGGAGTGTCTGAAGACAGCTACAGTGTACTTATATCTAATAAATAAATAAATAAATAAATAAATAAATTAATTAATAAGTAAACATTTTTTCAAATGGATAAGAAAGAAAGAAAGACCAGGCAGGCCTGCCATCCTCTTTTCTGTCTGTCTGTCTGTCTCTCTATATGATCCTTTGGAACTGAAGATAGGCCACTATATAGTTGCTGGTAGTTGATCCCAGGTTCTCTGGAAGAGGAGACAATGCTGTTAATTGTTGAGCCCTTTCAGTGGCCCCACCCATCTTTAAATTTTTAGAAGTATATCTGAGGCTGTGTTTATGTACATCATATGCAGACCATAAGATGGTTTTAGATTCTTCAGAATCTGACACCCTCTTCTGGAGTGTCTGTAGATAGCTACAGAGTACTTATATATAATAAATACATAAATAAATAAACATTTTTTAAAAAGGACAAGAAAGAAAGAAAGACCAGGCAGGCCTGCCATTCTTATCTCTGTCTGTCTGTCTGTCTGTCTGTCTGATCTTCTGGTACTGGATATGGGCCACCATATAGTTGCTGGTAGTTTATCCAAGGTTCTCTGGAAGAGGAGACAATGCTGTAAATTATTGAGCCCTTTCAGTGGCCCCACCCTTCATTAAATTTTTATAAGTATATCTGAGGCTGTGTTTATGTACATCATATTCAGACCATAAGAGTGATTTAGATTCTCCAGAAACTGACACCCTCTTCAGGAGTGTCTGAAGACAGCTACAGTGTACGTAAATATAATAAATACATGAATAAATAAATAAATAAACTTTTTTTAAAAGGATAAGAAAGAAAGAAACACCAGGAAGTCCTGCCATCCTTATCTCTGTCTGTCTGTCTGTCTATCTATATGATCCTTTGGAACTGGAGATAGGCCACCATATAGTTGCTGGTAGTTGATCCCAAGTTCTCTGGAAGAGGAGACAATGCTGTTAATTGTTGAGCCCTTTCAGTGGCCCCACCCATCTTTAAATTTTTAGAAGGGTATTTGAGGCTGTGTTTATGTACATCATATGCAGACCATAAGAGGGATTTAGATTCTCCAGAATCTGACACCCTCTTCTGTATTTTCTGAAGACAGTTACAGTGTACTTATATCTAATAAATAAATAAATAAATAAATAAATAAATAAACATTTTTTAAAAAGGATAAGACAGAAAGAAAGACCAGGCAAGCCTGCCACCCTTATCTCTGTCTGTCTGTCTGTGTGATACCCTAGAACTGGAGATGGGCCACCATATAGTTGCTGGTAGTTTATCCAAGGTTCTCTGGAAGAGGAGACAATGCTGTTAATTGTTGAGCCCTTTCTGTGGCCCCACCCATCTTTAAAATTTTAGAAGTATATGTGAGGCTGTGTTTATGTACATCATATGCAGACCATAAGAGGGATTTAGATTCTCCAGAATCTGACACCCTCTTCTGGAGTGTCTGAAGACAGCTACAGTTTACTTATATCTAATAAATAAATAAATAAATAAATAAATAAATAAATAAATAAATAAATAAATAAACATTTTTTAAAAAGGATAAGAAAGTAAGAAAGACCGGGCAGGCCTGCAACCCTTATCTCTGTCTGTCTGTCTGTCTGTCTGTCTGATACCCTGGAACTGTAGATGGGCCACCATAGTGTTGCTGGTAGTTGATCCCAGGTTCTCTGGAAGAGGATACAATGCTGTTAATTGTTGAGCCCTTTCAGTGGCGCCACCCATCTTTAAATATTTAGAAGTATATGTGAGGCTGTGTTTATGTACATCTTATGCAGACCATAAATGTGATTTAGATTCTCCAGAATCTGACACCCTCTAATGGAGTGTCTGAAGACAGCTACAGTGTACTTATATCTAATAAATACATAAATAAATAAATAAATAAGTAAATAGATAAATAAATAAATAAACATTTTTTAAACAGGATAAGTAAGAAAGAAAGACCAGGCAGGCCTGCCATCCTTATCTCTGTCTGTCTGTCTGTCTGTCTGATCCCTGGAACTGCAGATGGGCCACCATATAGTTGCTGGTAGTTGATCCCAGGTTCTCTGGAAGAGGAGACAAGCTGTTAATGTTGAGCCCATTCTTTGGCCCCACCCATCTTTAAATTTTTAGAAGTATACTTGAGTCTGTGTTTATGTACATCATATGCAGACCATAAGAGGTATTTAGATTCTCCAGAATCTCACACCCTCTTCTGGAGTGTCTGAAGACAGCTACAGTGTACTTATATCTAATAAATAAATAAATAAATAAATAAATTAATTAATTAATTAATAAGTAAACATTTTTTCAAATGGATAAGAAAGAAAGAAAGACCAGGCAGGCCTGCCATCCTCTTTTCTGTCTGTCTGTCTGTCTCTCTATATGATCCTTTGGAACTGAAGATAGGCCACTATATAGTTGCTGGTAGTTGATCCCAGGTTCTCTGGAAGAGGAGACAATGCTGTTAATTGTTGAGCCCTTTCAGTGGCCCCACCCATCTTTAAATTTTTAGAAGTATATCTGAGGCTGTGTTTATGTACATCATATGCAGATCATAAGATGGTTTTAGATTCTTCAGAATCTGACACCCTCTTCTGGAGTGTCTGTAGATAGCTACAGAGTACTTATATATAATAAATACATAAATAAATAAACATTTTTTAAAAAGGACAAGAAAGAAAGAAAGACCTGGCAGGCCTGCCATTCTTATCTCTGTCTGTCTGTCTGTCTGTCTGTCTGATCCTCTGGTACTGGATATGGGCCACCATATAGTTGCTGGTAGTTTATCCAAGGTTCTCTGGAAGAGGAGACAATGCTGTAAATTATTGAGCCCTTTCAGTGGCCCCACCCTTCATTAAATTTTTATAAGTATATCTGAGGCTGTGTTTATGTACATCATATTCAGACCATAAGAGTGATTTAGATTCTCCAGAAACTGACACCCTCTTCTGGAGTGTCTGAAGACAGCTACAGTGTACGTAAATATAATAAATACATGAATAAATAAATAAATAAACATTTTTTAAAAAGGATAAGAAAGAAAGAAAGACCAGGAAGTCCTGCCATCCTTATCTCTGTCTGTCTGTCTGTCTGTCTATCTATATGATCCTTTGGAACTGGAGATAGGCCACCATATAGTTGCTGGTAGTTGATCCCAGGTTCTCTGGAAGAGGAGACAATGCTGTTAATTGTTTAGCCCTTTCAGTGGCCCCACCCATCTTTAAATTTTTAGAAGGGTATGTGAGGCTGTGTTTATGTACATCATATGCAGACCATAAGAGGGATTTAGATTCTCCAGAATCTGACACCCTCTTCTGTATTTTCTGAAGAGAGTTACAGTGTACTTATATCTAATAAATAAATAAATAAATAAATAAATAAATAAATAAATAAATAAATAAATAAACAAACATTTTTTAAAAAGGATAAGACAGAAAGAAAGACCAGGCAAGCCTGCCACCCTTATCTCTGTCTGTCTGTCTGTCTGTGTGATACCCTAGAACTGGAGATGGGCCACCATATAGTTGCTGGTAGTTTATCCAAGGTTCTCTGGAAGAGGAGACAATGCTGTTAATTGTTGAGCCCTTTCTGTGGCCCCACCCATCTTTAAAATTTTAGAAGTATATGTGAGGCTGTGTTTATGTACATCATATGCAGACCATAAGAGGGATTTAGATTCTCCAGAATCTGACACCCTCTTCTGGAGTGTCTGAAGACAGCTACAGTTTACTTATATCTAATAAATAAATAAATAAATAAATAAATAAATAAATAAATAAATAAATAAACATTTTTTAAAAAGGATAAGAAAGTAAGAAAGACCGGGCAGGCCTGCAACCCTTATCTCTGTCTGTCTGTCTGTCTGTCTGTCTGATACCCTGGAACTGTAGATGGGCCACCATAGTGTTGCTGGTAGTTGATCCCAGGTTCTCTGGAAGAGGATACAATGCTGTTAATTGTTGAGCCCTTTCAGTGGCGCCACCCATCTTTAAATATTTAGAAGTATATGTGAGGCTGTGTTTATGTACATCTTATGCAGACCATAAATGTGATTTAGATTCTCCAGAATCTGACACCCTCTTCTGGAGTGTCTGAAGACAGCTACAGTGTACTTATATCAAATAAATAAATAAATAAATAAATAAATAAATAAATAAATAAATAAATAAATAAACATTTTTTAAACAGGATAAGAAAGAAAGAAAAACCAGGCAGGCCTGCCATCCTTATCTCTGTCTGTCTTTCTGTCTTTCTACAGTCTGTCTGATCCCCTTGGACTCGAGATGGGCCACCATATAGTTGCTGGTAGTTGATCCCAGGTTCTCTGGAAGAGGAGACAATGCTGTTAATTTTTGAGCCCTTTCAGTGGCCCCACCCATCTTTAAATTTTTAGAAGTATATGTGAGGCTGTGTTCATGTACATCATATGCAGACCATAAGAGGGATATAGATTCTCCAGAATCTGACACCCTCTTCTGGAGAGTCTGAAGACAGCTACAGTGTACTTATATCTGATAAATAAATAAATAAATAAATAAATAAATAAATAAATAAACAAATAAACAAATAAATAACATTTTTTAAAAGGATAAGAAAGAAAGAAAAATCAGGCAGGCCTGCCATCCTTATCTTTGTCTGTCTGTCTGTCTGTCTTATCCCCTGGAACTTGAGATGGGCCACCATATAGTTGCTGGTAGTTGATCCCAAGTTCTCTGGAAGAAGAGACAATGCTGTTAATTGTTGAGCCCTTTCAGTGGGCCCAACCATCTTTAAATTTTTAGACGTATATGTGAGGCTGTGTTTATGTACATCATATGAAGACCATAAGAGGGATTTAGATTCTCCAGAAAATGAGACCCTCTTCTAGAGTGTCTGAAGACTGCTACAGTGTACTTATTTCTAATAAATACATAAATAAATAAATAAATAAATAAATAAATAAATAAATAAATAAATAAATAAATAAACATTTTTTTAAAGTATAAGAAAGAAACAAAGACCAGGCAGTCCTCCATCCTTATCTCTGTCTCTCTGTCTGTCTGTCTGATACCCTGGAACTGGAGATGGTCCACCATATAGTTGCTGGTAGTTTATCCAATGTTATCTGGAAGAGGAGACAATGCTGTTAATTGTTGAGCCCTCTCAGTGGCCCCACCCATCTTTAAATATTTAGAGGTAAATGTGAGGCTGTATTTATGTACATCATATGCAGACCATAAGAGTGATTTAAATTCTCCAAAATCTGACACCCTCTTCTGGAGTGTCTGAAGACAGCTACAGTGTACTTATATCTAATAAATACATAAATATATAAATAAATAAATAAATAAATAAACATTTTTTAAACAGGATAAGTAAGAAAGAAAGACCAGGCAGGCCTGCCATCCTTATCTCTGTCTGTCTGTCTGTCTGTCTGATCCCTTGAACTGCAGATGGGCCACCATATAGTTGCTGGTAGTGGATCCCAGGTTCTCTGGAAGAGGAGACAACGCTGTTAATTGTTGAGCCCATTCTTTGGACCCACCCATCTTTAAATTTTTAGAAGTATACTTGAGTCTGTGTTTATGTACATCATATGCAGACCATAAGAGGTATTTAGATTCTCCTGAATCTCACACCCTCTTCTGGAGTGTCTGAAGACAGCTACAAGTACTTATATCTAATAAATGAATAAATAAATTAATTAATTAATTAATTAATTAATTAATAAGTAAACATTTTTTCAAATGGATAAGAAAGAAAGAAAGACCAGGCAGGCCTGCCATCCTCATTTCTGTCTGTCTGTCTGTCTCTCTATATGATCCTTTGGAACTGAAGATAGGTCACCATATAGTTGCTGGTAGTTGATCCCAGGTTCTCTGGAAGAGGAGACAATGCTGTTAATTGTTGAGCCCTTTCAGTGGCCCCACCCATCTTTAAATTTTTAGAAGTATATCTGAGGCTGTGTTTATGTACATCATATGCAGACCATAAGATGGTTTTAGATTCTTCAGAATCTGACACCCTCTTCTGGAATGTCTGTAGATAGCTACAGAGTACTTATATATAATAAATACATAAATAAATAAACATTTTTTAAAAAGGACAAGAAAGAAAGAAAGACCTGGCAGGCCTGCCATCCTTATCTCTGTCTGTCTGCCTGTCTGTCTGTCTGATCCTCTGGTACTGGATATGGGCCACCATATAGTTGCTGGTAGTTAATCCAAGGTTCTCTGGAAGAGGAGACAATGCTGTAAATTATTGAGCCCTTTCAGTGGCCCCACCCTTCATTAAATTTTTATAAGTATATCTGAGGCTGTGTTTATGTACATCATATTCAGACCATAAGAGTGATTTAGATTCTCCAGAAACTGACACCCTCTTCTGGAGTGTCTGAAGACAGCTACAGTGTACGTAAATATAATAAATACATGAATAAATAAATAAATAAACATTTTTTAAAAAGGATAAGAAAGAAAGAAACACCAGGAAGTCCTGCCATCCTTATCTCTGTCTGTCTGTCTGTCTATCTATATGATCCTTGGGAACTGGAGATAGGCCACCATATAGTTGCTGGTAGTTGATCCCAGGTTCTCTGGAAGAGGAGACAATGCTGTTAATTGTTGAGCCCTTTCAGTGGCCCCACCCATCTTTAAATTTTTAGAAGGGTATGTGAGGCTGTGTTTATGTACATCATATGCAGACCATAAGAGGGATTTAGATTCTCCAGAATCTGACACCCTCTTCTGTATTTTCTGAAGACAGCTACAGTGTACTTATATCTAATAAATACATAAATAAATAAATAAATAAATAAATAAATAAATAAATAAATAAATAAATAAATAAACATTTTTTAAAAAGGATAAGACAGAAAGAAAGACCAGGCAAGCCTGCCACCCTTATCTCTGTCTGTCTGTCTGTCTGTGTGATACCCTAGAACTGGAGATGCGCCACCATATAGTTGCTGGTAGTTTATCCAAGGTTCTCTGGAAGAGGAGACAATGCTGTTAATTGTTGAGCCCTTTCTGTGGCTCCACCCATCTTTAAAATTTTAGAAGTATATGTGAGGCTGTGTTTATGTACATCATATGCAGACCATAAGAGGGATTTAGATTCTCCAGAATCTGACACCCTCTTCTGGAGTGTCTGAAGACAGCTACAGTTTACTTATATCTAATAAATACATAAATAAATAAATAAATAAATGAATAAATAAATAAATAAATAAATAAATAAATAAATAAACATTTTTTTAAAAGGATAAGAAAGTAAGAAAGACCGGGCAGGCCTGCCACCCTTATCTCTGTCTGTCTGTCTGTCTGATACCCTGGAACTGTAGATGGGCCACCATAGTGTTGCTGGTAGTTGATCCCAGGTTCTCTGGAAGAGGATACAATGCTGTTAATTGTTGAGCCCTTTCAGTGGCGCCACCCATCTTTAAATATTTAGAAGTATATGTGAGGCTGTGTTTATGTACATCTTATGCAGACCATAAATGTGATTTAGATTCTCCAGAATCTGACACCCTCTTCTGGAGTGTCTGAAGACAGCTACAGTGTACTTATATTAAATAAATAAATAAATAAATAAATAAATAAATAAATAAATAAATAAACATTTTTAAACAGGATAAGAAAGAAAGAAAGACCAGGCAGGCCTGCCATCCTTATCTCTGTCTGTCTTTTGTCTGTCTACAGTCTGTCTGATCCCCTTGGACTCGAGATGGGCCACCATATAGTTGCTGGTAGTTGATCCCAGGTTCTCTGGAAGAGGAGACAATGCTGTTAATTTTTGAGCCCTTTCAGTGGCCCCACCCATCTTTAAATTTTTAGAAGTATATGTGAAGCTGTGTTCATGTACATCATATGCAGACCATAAGAGGGATATAGATTCTCCAGAATCTGACACCCTCTTCTGGAGAGTCTGAAGACAGCTACAGTGTACTTATATCTGATAAATAAATAAATAAATAAATAAACAAATAAACAAATAAATAAACATTTTTTATAAGGATAAGAAAGAAAGAAAAATCAGGCAGGCCTGCCATCCTTATCTCTATCTGTCTGTCTGTCTGTCTTATCCCCTGGAACTTGAGATGGGCCACCATATAGTTGCTGGTAGTTGATCCCACGTTCTCTGGAAGAAGAGACAATGCTGTTAATGGTTGAGCCCTTTCAGTGGGCCCACCCATCTTTAAATTTTTAGAAGTATATGTGAGGCTGTGTTTATGTACATCATATGAAGACCATAAGAGGGATTTAGATTCTCCAGAAGATGAGACCCTCTTCTAGAGTGTCTGAAGACAGCTACAGTGTACTTATATCTAATAAATACATAAATAAAAATAAATAAATAAATAAATAAACATTTTTTCAACAGTATAATAAAGAAAGAAAGACCAGGCACGCCTGCCATCCTTATCTCTGTCTGTCTGTCTGTCTATCTGATACCCTGTACCTGGAGATGGGCCACCATATAGTTGCTGGTAGTTCATCCCAGGTTCTCTGGAAGAGGAGACAATGCTGTTAATTGTTGAGCCCTTTCTTTAGTGACCCCACCCATCTTTAAATTTTTAGAAGTATATGTGAGGTTGTGTTTATGTACATCATATGCAGACCATAAGAGGGATTTAGATTCTCCAGAATCTGACACCCTCTTCTGGAGTGTCTGAAGACAGCTACAGTGTACTTATATCTAAAAAATACATAAATAAATAAATAAACATTTTTTAAAAAGGATAAGAAAGAAAGAAAGACCAGGCAGGCCTGCCATCCTTATCTCTGTCTTTCTGTCTGTCTGTTTGTCTGTCTGATCCCCTGAAACTGGAGATGGGCCAACATATAGTTGCTGGTAGTTGATCCCAGGTTCTCTGGAAGAGGAGACAATGCTGTTAATTGTTGGTTCCTTTCAGTGGCCCCAACCATCTTTAAATTTTTAGAAGAATATGTGAGGCTGTGTTTATGTACATCATATGCAGAACATAAATGGGATTTACGTTCTGCAGAATCAAACACCCTCTTCTGGAGTGTCTGAAGATAGCTATAGTGTACTTATATCTAATAAATACATAAATAAATAAATAAACCTTTTTTAAAATGATAAGAAAGAAAGAAAGACCAGGCAGGCCTGCCATCCTTATCTCTGTCTGTCTGTCTGTGTGTCTGTCTGATCCCCTGGAACAGGAGATGGGCCACCATATAATTACTGGTTATTGATCCCAGGTTCTCTGGAAGAGGAGACAATGCTGTTAATTGTTGATCCCTTTTAGTGGCCCCACCCATCTTTAAATTTTTAGAAGTATATGTGAGGCTATGTTTATGTACATCATATGCAGACCATAAGAGGGATTTAGATTTTCCAGAATCTGACAACCTCTTCTGGAGTGTCTGAAGACAAGTATTGTGTACTTATATCTAATAAATACATTAAAAATAAATAAATAAATAAATAAATAAATAAATAAATAAAAATAAATAAATAAACATTTTTTTTAAACGGAGAAGAAAGAAAGAAAGACCATGCAGGCCTGCCATCCTTATCACTTTCTGTCTGTCTGTCTGTCTGTCTGATCCCCTGTAACTGGAGATGGGACACCATATAGTTGCTGGTAGTTGATCCCAGGTTCTCTGGAAAAGGAGACAATGCTGTTAATTGTTGAGCCCTTTCAGTGGCCCCACCATTCTTTAAATTTTTAGAAGTATATGTGAGGCTATGTTTATGTACATCAAATGCAGACCATAAGAGGGATTTAGATTCTCCAGCATATGACACCCTCTTCTGGAGTGTCTGAAGACAGCTACAGTGTACTTATGTCTAATAAATACATAAATAAACAAATAAACATTTTAAAATAAGGATAATAAAGAAAGAAAATCCAGGCAGGCCTTCCATCCTTATATCTGTCTGTCTGTCTGTCTGTCTGATTCCCTGGAACTGGAGATGGGCCACCATATAGTTGCTGGTAGTTGAACCAGGTTCTCTGGAAGAGGAGACAATGCTGTTAATTGTTGAGCCCTTTCAGTGGCCCCACACATCTTTAAATATTTAGAAATATATGTGAGGCTGTGTTATGTACATCATATGCAGACCATAAGAGGTATTTAGATTCTCCAGAATCTGATACCCTCTTCTGGAGTGTCTGAAGACAGCTACAGTGTACTTATATCTAATAAATAAATAAATAAATAAATAAATAAATAAATAAATAAATAAATAAATAAATAAATAAATAAATAAATAAACATTTTTTAAAAAGGATAAGAAAAAAAGAAAGACTAGCAGGCCTGCCATCCTTATCTCTGTCTGTCTGTCTGTCTGTCTGTCTGATCCCCTGGAACTGGAGATGGGCCACCACATAGTTGCTGGTAGTTTAATCCCAGGTTCTCTGGAAGAGGAGACAATGCTGTTAATTGTTGAGCCCTTTCAGTGGCCCCACACATCTTTAAATTTTTAGAAGTATATGTGAGTCTGTGTTTATGTACATTGTATGTAGACCATAAGAGGGATTTATATTCTCCAGAATCTGATACCCTCTTCTGGAGTGTCTGAAGACAGCTACAGTGTACTTATATCTAATAAATACATAAATAAATAAATAAACATGTTTTAAAAAGGATAAGAAAAAAGAAAAACCAGGCAGGCCTGCCATCCTTGTCTGTCTGTCTGTCTGTCTGTCTGTCTCTCTGATCCCCTGGATCTGGAGATGGGCCACCATATAGTTGCTGGTAGTTGATCCCAGGTTCTCTGGAAGAGGAGACAATGCTGTTAATTGTTGAGCCCTCACAGTGGCCCCACCCGTCTTTAAATTTTTAGAAATAAATATGAAGCTGTTTTTATGTACATCATATGCATATCATAAGAGGGACTTAGATTCTCCAGAATCTGACACCCTCTTCCTGAGTGTCTGAAGACAGCTACAGTGTACATATATATAATAAATTCATAAATAAATAAATAAACCCTTTTAAACGGATAAGAAAGAAATAAAAACCAGAAGGCCTGCCATCCTTGTCTGTATGTCTGTCTGTCTGTCTGATTGCCTGGAACTGGAGATGGGCCACCATATAGTTGCTGGTAGTTGATCCCAGGTTCTCTGGAAGAGGAGACAATGCTGTTAATTTTTGAGCCCTTTCAGTGGCCCCACCCATCTTTAAATTTTTATAAGTATATGTGAGGCTGTGTTCATGTACATCATATGCAGACCATAAGAGGGATTTAGATTCTCCAGAATCTGACACCCTCTTCTGGAGTGTCTGAAGACAGCTACAGTGTACTTATATCGAATAAATAAATAAATAAATAAATAAATAAATAAATAAATAAACATTTTTTAAAAGGATAAGAAAGAATGAAAGACCAGGTAGGCCTGCCATCCTTAACTCTATCTGTCTGTATCTCTGTCTGTCTGTCTGATCCCCTGGAACTGGAGATGGGCCACCATATAGTTGCTGGTAGTTGATCCCAGGTTCTCTGGAAGAGGAGACAATGCTGTTAATTGTTGAGCCCTTTCAGTGGTCCTACCCATCTTTAAATTTTTAGAAGTATATGTGAGGCTGTGTTTATGTACATCATATGCAGACCATAAGAGGGATATAGATTCTCCAGAATCTGAAACCCTCTTCTGGAGTGTCTGAAGACAGCTACAGTGTACTTATATCTAATAAATACATAAATAAATAAATAAATAAATAAATAAATATACATTTTTTAAAAGGGATAAGAAAGAAAGAAAAACCAGGCAGGTTTCCATCCTTGTCTGTCTTTCTCTCTGTCTGTCTGTCTTGCCTAGCCCCTTGCGTTGCCTAGCCTAGCCCCTTGCCTTGCCTAGCCCAGCCCCTTGCCTAGCCTAGCCTAGCCCAGCCCTGCCTTGCCTAGCCCTGCCTATCCCTGTCTTTAACCAGGCTGGCCTCGAACTCAGAAACTGACTGCCTCTGCCTCCAGAGTGCTCTCATTAAGAGCTCGAGCCACCACTGACTGTTGGGTTTTCTAAGTCTTACATAGGTATGGTCTGTTTCTCAGCTGTGAAACCCTAATTAACACATGTAGTCTGTCCTAGTTCAGCCATAGCTACAGACTGAGGCCTTTTCTAAAACAAAACAAAAGAAAACAAAAAAAATAGAAATAATAAAATAAATAAATTAAGAAACCACATGATATCTTTTCTTTCTTTCAATGATACTCAGAGTTTGAAGCAGTTCACCCATGAGACCTCAGCTCCGGACATTGAGGCTGTTTCCCTAACAAGTATTATGGCTGAACCTGAGGGGTTCTACTGCTGATTTGTGTCCCCCACTTTAAAAAAATAGTTGTTTTCAAAGGCTGCAGGTTCTTAGCTCTGTTCCTTGTTACAGTTGAGTCATAGCCCTGAAAGTTCAGTGGTAGTTAAAGGCACTGAGAAGGGCTTCCTATAGACATCAAAGACCAAGTCTTTGTTATTAAAAAGTTAATCTGGATTCCCCCACACCCTGGCATCCTTAGAATTCCTAGAAAGGAAGGCAGGGACCTGGGCAGAAGGGTGCAAGTCTACTGGTGTTTGTAAGTGGTAACAGAAAGCTTTCTCTTGTTGGTACCCTACCCCAAGTTACACTGTCACTTCTTTTTCCTAGTTGTTGTTTTGTAGGTTTGTATTCTCAACATAGACCCTTTTCCTTCCTAACCTTGGCTGTCCTGAACCTTACTGTCCTTGAACTCAGTGATTTGCCTGTCTTGCTGGGATGAAACTGTGAGCTACCATCCAGAAGGAAGCACCCTGCTGAGGTTAGATTGGGGTCTCTTCCATTTTCCTCTATGAACATGCATATGGCAGGCCTGTTCTTTCTTTTTTACTTTTCCTTTTCTTTTTAAAGATTTATTTATTTATTATATTTAAGTATGCTGTAGCTATCTTCAGACAGTCCAGAAGAGGGTGTCAGATTCTGAAGAATCTAAATCATTCTTATTGTCTGCATATGATGTATATAAACACAGCCTCACATATACTCAAAAAAAAAAAAAAGAAAGAAAGATGTGGCTACAGAGAGGGCTCAACAATTAAGAGCATTGTCTCCTCTTCCAGAGAACCTGGGCTCAATTACCAGTATTATATATGGTGGCCCATCTCCAGTTCCAGGGGATCTAATACTCTGTTCTGGAGTCTGTGGGCACAGCATACACATGCAAAACATTCTTACACAATCATTGAGAGAGGAGAGAGAGGGGTTGAGAGAGAGGGGAGGTAATCATACCTCCTGACGAGTTTGAAGACCTGAGCTTCATCACTCACACAAATAAATAAATGCAAAATATTTTTAAAAAATAAACTCTGCCATTGCCCTTTAAAAATTCCTAGAAAACAAGTTTTATAAGCAACAGTTATATTTACTATATCTAAAGAACAGTCATGAGCATATTCTCTAAATAGAAAAAGGCCTGTTAGTCTTAGAAATGGAAAAGACAAACCAAGGAAGGTTTGCAATTACATAATGAGGCAGCTCAGCCCAGCTCTTACGTTGGAAATAAGACTGGAGAATAGGATACACCTGAAGACAGCCAGCCATTGCTTTTTGTTTTGGAGGCTGAAAGGATAAACCTGAAGACAGCCAATGCTGTGTGATGGTGATCTGGTATTTTTTTTTTAATTTTTAAAAACTTTAACACTTTTTATAAAACCTTTTTCCTGGGTGAAAGAAAGACAGCTACAGTGTACTTATATCTAATATACATTAATAAATAAATAAACATTACTTAAAAAGGATAAGAAAGAAAGAAAGACCAGGCAGGCCTGCCATCCTTATCTCTATCTGTCTGTATGTCTGTCTGTCTGTCTGATCCCCTGGAACTGGAGATGGGCCACCATATAGTTGCTGGTAGTTGAACCCAGGTTCTCTGGAAGAGGAGACAATGCTGTTAATTTTTGAGCAGTAAAGTGGCCCCACCCATCTTTAAATTTTTAGAAGTATATGTGAGGCTGTGTTTATGTACCTCATATGCAGACCATAAGAGGGATTTAGATTGTCCAGGATCTGACACCTTCTTCTGGAGTGTCTGAAGACTGCTACCATGTACTTATATCTAATAAATAAATAAATAAATAAATAATCATTTTTTAAAAATGATAAGAAAAAAAGAATGTCCAGGCAGGCCTGCGTTCCTTAACTCTGTCTGTCTGTCTGTCTGTCTGACCCCGGGGAACTGGAGATGGGCCACCATATAGTGGCTGATAGTTGATCCCAGGTTCTCTGGAAGAGGAGACAATGCTGTTAATTGTTGAGCCCTTTCAGTGGCCCCACTCATCTTTAAATTTTTAGAAGTGTATGTGAGGCTGTGTTTATGTACATCATAGGCAGATTATAAGAGGGATTTAGATCCTCCAGAATCTGACACCCTCTTCTGGAGTGTCTGAAGACAGCTACAGTGTACTTATTCTAATAAATAAATAAATAAATAAATAAATAAATAAATAAATAAATAAATGAATAAATAAACTTTTTTTAAAATTGATAAGAAAAAAAGAAATACCAGGCACGCCTGCCATCCTTATCTCTGTCTGTCTGTCTATCTGTCTTTCTGATTCCCTGGACCTGGAAATGGGCCACCATATAGTTGCTGGTAGTTGACCTCAGGTTCTCTGGAAGAGGAGACAATGCTGTTAATTGTTGAGCCCTTTCAGTGGCCCCACCCATCTTTAAAATTTTGGAAGTAAATGTGAGTCTGTGTTTATGTACATCATATGCAGACCATAAGAGGGATTTAGATTCTCCAGAATCTGACAACCTCTTCTGGAGTGTCTGAAGACCTCTACAGTGTACTTATATCTAATAAATACATAAATAAATAAATAAATAAATAAACATTTTTTCAAAAAGGATAAGAAAGAAAGAACAACCAGGCAGGCCTGCCATCCTTGTCTGTTTGTCTGTCTGTCTGTCTGATCCCCTGAAACTGGAGATGGGCCACCATATTTTTGCTGGTAGTTGATCCCAGGTTCTCTGTAAGAGGAGACAATGCTGTTAATTGTTGAGCCCTTCAGTGGCCCCACCCATCTTTAAATTTTTAGAAGTATATGTGAGGCTTTGTTTATGTACATCATATGCAGACCATAAGAGGGATTTATATTCTCCAGAATCTGACACCCTCTTCTGGAGTATCTGAAGGCAGCTACAGGGTACTTATATCTAATAAATAAATGAATAAATAAATAAATAAATAAACATTTTTTAAAAGGATAAGAAAAAATGAAAGACCAGGCAGGCCTGCCATCCTTATCTCTGTCTGTCTGTCTGTCTGTCTGATCTCCTGGAACTGGAGATGGGCCACAATATAGTTGCTGGTAGTTGATCCCAGGTTCTCTGAAAGAAGAGACAATGCTGTTAATTGTTGAGCCCTTTCAGTGGCCCCACCCATCTTTAAATTTTTAGAAGTGTATGTGAGGCTGTGTTTATGTACAACATAGGCAGACTATAAGAGGGATTTAGATTCTCCAGAATCTGACACCCTCTTCTGGAGTGTCTGAAGACAGCTACAGTGTACTTATGTCTAATAAATAAATAAATAAATAAATAAATAAATAAATAAATAAATAAATAAATAAATATTTAAAAAAAATGATAAGAAAAAAAGAAAGACCAGGCAGGGCCTGCCATCCTTTTCTCTGTCTGTCTGTCTGTCTTTCTGATCTCCTGGAACTGGAGATGGGCCACCATATAGTTGCTGGTAGTTGATCCCAGGTTCTCTGGAAGAGGAGACAATGCTGTTAATTGTTGAGCCCTTTCAGTGGCCCCACTCATCTTTAAATTTTTAGAGGTGTATGTGAGGCTGTGTTTATGTACATCATATGCAGACAATAAGAGGGATTTAGATTCTCCAGAATATGACACCATCTTCTGGAGTGTCTGAAGATAGCTACAGTGTACTTATATCTAATAAATACATAAATAAATAAATAAATAAATAAATAAATAAATAAATAAACATTTTTTAAAAAGGATAAGAAAGAAAGAAAGACCAGGCAGGCCTTCCATCCTTATCTCTGTCTGTCTGTCTGTCTCTCTATCTGATCCCCTGGAACTGGAGATGGGCAACCATATAGTTGCTTGTAGTTGATCCCAGGTTCTCTGGAAGAGGAGACAATGCTCTTAATTATTGAGCCCTTTCAGTGGCCCCACCCATCTTTAAATTTTTAGAAGTATATGTGAGGCTGTGTTTATGTACATCATATGCAGACCATAAGTGGGATTTATATTCTCCAGAATCTGACACCCTCTACTGGAGTGTCTGAAGAGAGCTACAGTGTACTTATATCTAAAAAATACATAAATAAATAAATAAATAAATAAATAAATAAATAAATAAACATTTTTAAAAATGGATAAGAAAGAAAGAAAGACCAGGCAGGCATGCCATCCTTATCCTTGTCTGTTTCTCTGTCTGTCTGTCTGATCCCCTGGAACTGGAGATGGGCCACCATATAGTTGATGGTAGTTGATCCCAGGTTCTCTGGAGAGGAGATAATGCTGTTAATTGTTGAGCCCTTTCAGTGGTCCCACCCATCTTTAAATTTTTAGAAGTATATGTGAGTCTCTGTTTATGTATATCATATGCAGACCATAACAAGGATTTAGATTCTCCAGAATCTGACACCCTCTACTGGAGTGTCTGAAGAGAGCTACAGTGTAATTATATCTAATAAATTCATAAATAAACAAATAAACATTTTTTAAAAAGGATAATAAAGAAAGAGAGACCAGGCAGGCCTGCCATCCTTGTCTGTCTGTCTGTCTGTCTGATCCCCGGAACTGGAGATGGGCCACCATATAATTGCTGGTAGTTGATCCCAGGTTCTCTGGAAGAGGAGACAATGCTGTTAATTGTTGAGCCCTTTCAGTGGCCCCACCCATCTTTAAGTTTTTAGAGGTATATGTGAGGCTGTGTTTATGTACATCATATGCAGATCATAAGAGGGATATAGATTCTCCAGAATCTGAAACCCTCTTCGGGAGTGTTTGAAGACAGCTACCGTGTACTTTTATCTAATAAATACATACATAAATTAATAAACATTTTTAAAAAGGATAAGAAAGAAAGAAAGACCAGGCAGGCCTGCCACCTTGTCTGTCTGTCTGTCTGTCTGTCTCTCTATCTGTCAGATCCCCTGGAACTGGAGATGGGCCACCATATAGTTGCTGGTAGTTGATCCCAGGTACTCTGGAAGAGGAGACAATGCTGTTAGTTGTTGAGCCCTTTCAGTAGCCCCACCCATCTTTAAATTTTTAGAAGTATATGTGAGGCTGTGTTTATATACATCATATGCAGACCATACGAGGGATTTAGATTCTCCAGATTCTGACACCCTCTTCTGGAGTGTCTGAAGACAGCTACATTGTACTTATATCTAATAAATACATAAATAAATAAATAAATATATACTTACATAAATAAATAAACATTTTTTAAAAAGGATAAGAAAAAAAGAAAGACCAGGCAGGCCTGCCATCCTTATCTCTGTCTGTCTGTCTGTCTGTCTGATCCACTGGAACGAAAGATGGGCCACCATATAGTTGCTCATTGTTGATCCCAGGTTCTCTGGAAGAGGAGTCAATGCTGTTAATTATTGAGCCCTTTCTGGGTCCCCACCCATCTTTAAATTTTTAGAACTATATGTGACTCTGTGTTTATGTACATCATATGCAGACCATAAGAGGGATTTATATTCTCCAGAATCTGACACCCTCTTCTGGAGTGACTGAAGACAACTACAGTGTACTCATATCTAATAAATAAATAAATAAATAAATAAATAAATAAATAAATAAATAAATAAATAAACATTTTTAAAAAAGGATAAGAAATAAAGAAAGAAAGACCAGGCAGGCCTGCCATCCTTATCTCTGTCTATCTGTCTGTCTGTCTGATACCCTGGAACTGGAGATGGGCCACCATATAGTTGCTGGTAGTTGATCCCAGTTTCTCTGCAAGAGGAGACAATGCTGTTAATTTTTGAGCCCTTTCAGTGGCCCCACCCATCTTTAAATTTTTAGAAGAATTTGTGAGGCTCTGTTTATGTACATCATATGTAGACCATAAGAGGGATTTAGATTTTTCAGAATCTGACACCCTCTTCTGGAGTGTCTGAAGACAGCTAGAGTGTACTTATATCTAATAAATACATAAATAAATAAATAAACATGTTTTTAAAAGGATAAGAAAGAAATAAAAACCAAGCAGGCCTGCCTTCCTTGTCTGTTTGTCTATCTGTCTATCTGATCCCCTGAAACTGGAGATGCGCCACCATATTTTTGCTGGTAGTTGATCCCAGGTTCTCTGGAAGAGGAGACAATGCTGTTAATTGTTGAGCCCTTCAGTGGCCCCACCCATCTTTAAATTTTTAGAAGTATATGTGAGGCTGTGTTTATATACATCATATGCAGACCATAAGAGGGATTTAGATTCTCCGTAATCTGACACCCTCTTCTGGAGTGTCTGAAGACAGCTACTGTGTACTTATATCTAATAAATACATACATAAATAAATAAATAAACATTTTTTTAAAGGATAAGAAGGAAAGAAAGACCAGGTAGGCCTGCCATCCTTATCTCTGTCTGTCAGTCTGTCTGTCTGATCCCCTGGAACTAGAGATGGGCCACCATATAGTTGCTGGTAGTTGATCCCAGGTTCTCTGGAAGAGGAGACAATGCTGTTAATTGTTGAGCCCTTTCAGTGGCCCCACCCATCTTTAAATTTTTAGAAGTATATGTGAGGCTGTGTTTATGTACCTGTATGCAGACCATAAGAGGGATTTAGATTGTCCAGAATCTGACACCGTCTTCTGGAGTGTCTGAAGACTGCTACCATGTACTTATATCTAATAAATAAATAAATAAATAAATAAATAAATAAATAAATAAATAATCATTTTTTAAAAATGATAAGAAAAAAAGAAAGTCCAGGCAGGCCTGCGTTCCTTAACTCTGTCTGTCTGTCTGTCTGATCCCGGGGAACTGGAGATGGGCCACCATATAGTGGCTGATAGTTGATCCCAGGTTCTCTGGAAGAGGAGACAATGCTGTTAATTGTTGAGCCCTCACCATATTGCAGGTCCTACAAGTATGAATTTTTCAGTGTTTCTCACCATATTCCAGGTACTACTGCGTGATTTTCTCATTTTTCGACTTTTTCAGGGTTTCTCACCATATTGCAAGTCCTACAAGTGTGAATTTCTTATTGTTGGACTTTTTTAGGGTTTCTCACCATATTCCAGCTCCTACAGTGTGTTTTTGTCATTTTTTGTCTTATTCCAAGTCCTATATTGTGATTTTCTCATTTTTTGACTTTTGCAGGGTTTCTCACCATATTGCAGGTACTACAAGTTTGATTTTCTTATTTTTCGATCTTTCAGGGTTTCTCACCATATTCCAGGTCCTACAGTGTGATTTTCTCATTTTTAGACTTTTTCAGGGTTTCTCACCATATTGGAGGTTCTACAAGTGTGATTTTCTTATTTTTCGACTTTTTCAGGGTTTACTCACCATATTCCAGCTTCTACAGTGTATTTTAATCATTTTTTGACTTTTTCACGGTTTCTCATCATATTCTAAATCCTACAGTGTGAATTTCTCATTTTTGGAATTTTTCAGGGGTTTCTCACCATATTGCAGGTACTATAAGTTTGATTTTCTTATTTTTCGACTGTTTCAGTGTTTCTCACCATATTGCAGGTCCAACTGTGTGATTTTCTCATTTTGAGACTTTTTCAATGTTTCTCACCATATTCCAGCTACTACAGTCTGATTTTCTCATTTTTGACTTTTTCAGGGTTTCTCATCATATTCCAAGTCCTAGAGTGTGATTTTTCCAATTTTTCGACTTTTTCAGAGTTTCTCACCATATTCCAGGTTCCACAGTGTGATTTTCTCATTTTTTGACTTTTTCAGGATTGCTCACCATATTCCATCTTCTACATTGTGATTTTCTCATTTTTCAACTTTTTCAGGATTTCTCATCTTATTCCAAGTCCTACAGTGAAATTTTCTCATTTTCTGACTTTTTCAGGTTGTCTCATCTTATTCCAAGTCCTACAGTGTGATTTTCTCATTTTTTGACTTTTTCAGGGTTTCTCACCATATTGCAGGTCCTACACGTGTGAATTTCTTATTTTTGGACTTTTTCAGGGTTTCTCACCATATTCCAGGTACTACAGTGTGATTTTCTCATTTTAAGACTTTTTCATGGTCTCTCACAATATTGCATGTCCTACAAGTGTGTATATCTTATTTTTCTACTTTTTAACGGTTTCTCTCCATATTCCATCTCCTACCGTGTACTTTTGTCATTTTTTGTCTTTTTCACGGTTTCTTATTTTATTCCAAGTCCTACAGTGTGATTTTCTCATTTTTTGACTTTTTCAGGGTTTCTCATCATATTCCAAGTCCTACAGTGTGATTTTCTCATTTTTTGACTTTTTCAGGGTTTCTCATCTTATTCCAAGTCCTAGAGTGTGATTTTTCTAATTTTTCAACTTTTTCAGATTTTATCACCATATTCCTTTTACTACAGTTTGATTTTTCTCATTTTTGACTTTTTCAAGGTTTCTCACCATATTCCATGTCCTAAAGTGTGATTTTCTCATTTTAAGACTTTTTCAGGGTTTCTCACCATATTCCAGGTACTACAGTGTGATTTTCTTATTTTACACTTTTTCAGTGTTTCTGACCAAATTTCAGGACCTACTTCGTGATTTTCTCATTTTTCGACTTTTTCAGGGTTTCTCACCATATTTCAGGTCCTACACTGTGATTTTCTCATTTTTCGACTTTTTCAGGGTTTTTCACCATATTGGAGGTCCTACAAGTGTGGTTTTCTTATTTTTCGACTCTTTCAGGGTTTCTCATCATATTCCAGCTCCTACAGTGTATTATTCTCATTTTTTGACTTTTTCACGGTTTCTCATCATATTCCAAATCCTACAGTGTGATTTTCTCATTTTTGGAATTTTTCAGGGTTTCTCACCATATTGCAGGTACTACAAGTTTGATTTTCTTATTTTTCGACTGTTTCAGTGTTTCTCACCATACTGCAGATCCTATTGTGTGATTTTTCTCATTTTTCGTCTTTTTCAGGGTTTCTCATCATATTCCAAGCCCTACAGTCTGATTTTTCTAATTTTTTGACTTTTTCAGAGTTTCTCAACATATTCCAGGTTCTACAGTGTGATTTTTCTAATTTTTTGAATTTTTCAGGGTTGCTCACCATACTCGATCTTCTACAGTGTGATTTTCTCATTTTTCGACTGTTTCAGGGTTTCTCACTATATTGCAGGTCCTACAAGTGTGAATTTCTTATTTTTGGACTTTTTCAGGGTTTCTCATCATATTCCAAGTCCTATACTGTGATTTTTGCATTTTTCGAATTTTTCAGGGATTCTCAGCATATTCCGGGTCCTACAGTTTGATTTTCTAATTTTTCATGTTTTTCAGGGTTTCTCACCATATCCCAAGTCCTACAGTGTGATTTTCTAATATTAAGACTTTTTCAGGGTCTCTCACCATATTGCATATCCTATAAGTGTGTATTTCTTATTTTTGAACTTTTTCAGGGTTTCTCACAATATTCCAGCTCCTACACTGTGTTTTTGTCATTTTTTTTTCTTTTTCACGGTTTCTCATCTTATTCCAAGTCCTACAGTGTGATTTTCTCATTTTTCGACTTTTTCAGGGTTTCTCACATTATTGCAGGTCCTACAAGTGTGAATTTCTTATTTTTGGACTTTTTCAGGGTTTCTCACCATATTCCAGCTCCTACAGTGTGTTTTTGTCATTTTTTGTCTTTTTCACGGTTTCTCATCTTATTCCAAGTCCTATATTGTGATTTTCTCATTTTTTGACTTTTTCAGGGTTTCTCACCATATTGCAGGTACTTCAAGTTTGATTTTCTTATTTTTCGATCTTTCAGGGTGTCTCACCATATTCCAGGTCCTAATGTTTGATTTTCTCATTTTTAGACTTTTTCAGGGTTTCTCACCTTATTCCAGGTACTACAGTGTGATTTTCTCATTTTTTGACTTTTTCAGGGTTTCTCATCATATTCCAAGTCCTAGAGTGTGATTTTCTCTTTTTTCGACTTTTTCAGAGTTTCTCACCATATTCCAGGTCCTACCGTGTGATTTTCTCATTTTAAGACTTTTTCAGGGTTTCTCAACATATTCCAACTCCTTCAGTGTATTTTTCTCATTTTTCGACTTTTTTAGGGTTTCTCATCTTATTCCAAGTCCTACAGTGTGATTTTCTCATTTTAAGACTTTTTCAGGGTTTCTCAACATATTCCAGGTCCTACAGTGTGATTTTTTCATTTTTCGACTTTTTCAGGGTTTCTCACCATATTGGAGGTTCTACAAGTGTGATTTTCTTATTTTTCGACTTTTTCAGGGTTTACTCACCATATTCCAGCTTCTACAGTGTATTTTAATAATTTTTTGACTTTTTCACGGTTTCTCATCATATTCTAAATCCTACAGTTTGATTTTCTCATTTTTGGAATTTTTTAGGGTTTCTCACCATATTGCAGGTACTACAAGTTTGATTTTCTTATTTTTCGACTGTTTCAGTGTTTCTCACCATATTGCAGGTCCAACTGTGTGATTTTCTCATTTTGAGACTTTTTCAATGTTTCTCACCATATTCCAGCTACTACAGTCTGATTTTCTCATTTTTGACTTTTTCAGGGTTTCTCATCATATTCCAAGTCCTCGAGTGTGATTTTTCCAATATTTCGCCTTTTTCAGAGTTTCTCACCATATTCCAGGTTCCACAGTGTGATTTTCTCATTTTTTGACTTTTTCAGGATTGCTCACCATATTCCATCTTCTACATTGTGATTTTCTCATTTTTCAACTTTTTCAGGGTTTCTCATCTTATTCCAAGTCCTACAGTGAAATTTTCTCATTTTTTGACTTTTTCAGGGTGTCTCATCTTATTCCAAGTCCTACAGTGTGATTTTCTCATTTTTCGACTTTTTCAGGGTTTCTCACCATATTGCAGGTCCTACACGTGTGAATTTCTTATTTTTGGACTTTTTTCAGGGTTTCTCACCATATTCCAGGTACTACAGTGTGATTTTCTCATTTTAAGAGTTTTTCAGGGTCTCTCACCATATTGCATGTCCTACAAGTGTGTATATCTTATTTTTCTACTTTTTAACGGTTTCTCTCCATATTCCATCTCCTACCGTGTACTTTTGTCATTTTTTGTCTTTTTCACGGTTTCTCATTTTATTCCAAGTCCTACAGTGTGATTTTCTCATTTTTTGACTTTTTCAGGGTTTCTCACCATATTGCAGGTCCTACAAGTGTGAATTTCTTATTTTTCGACATTTTCAGAGTTTCTCACCATATTCCAGGTCCTACAGTGTGATTTTCTCATTTTAAGACTTTTTCAGTGTTTCTCACCATATTCAAGGTACTACTGCGTGATTTTCTCATTTTTCGACTTTTTCAGGGTTTCTCACCATATTGCAAGTCCTACAAGTGTGAATTTCTTATTTTTGGACTTTTTTAGGGTTTCTCACCATATTCCAGCTCCTACAGTGTGTTTTTGTCATTTTTAGACTTTTTCAGGGTTGCTCACCATATTCCAGGTACTACAGTGTGATTTTCTCATTTTTTTGACTTTTTCAGGGTTTCTCATCATATTCCAAGTCCTAGAGTGTGATTTTCTCTTTTTTCGACTTTTTCAGAGTTTCTCACCATATTCCAGGTCCTACAGTGTGATTTTCTCATTTTTTGACTTTTTCAGGATTGCTCACCATATTCCATCTTCTACATTGTGATTTTCTCATTTTTCAACTTTTTCAGGGTTTCTCATCTTATTCCAAGTGCTACAGTGAAATTTTCTCATTTTTTGACTTTTTCATGGTGTCTCATCTTATTCCAAGTCCTACAGTGTGATTTTCTCATTTTTCGACTTTTTCAGGGTTTCTCACCATATTGCAAGTCCTACAAGTGTGAATTTCTTATTTTTGGACTTTTTTAGGGTTTCTCACCATATTCCAGCTCCTACAGTGTGTTTTTGTCATTTTTTGTCTTTTTCACGGTTTCTCATCTTATTCCAAGTCCTATATTGTGATTTTCTCATTTTTAGACTTTTTCAGGGTTTCTCATCTTATTCCAAGTCCTACAGTGAAATTTTCTCATTTTTTGACTTTTTCAGGGTGTCTCATCTTATTCCAAGTCCTACAGTGTGATTTTCTCATTTTTCAACTTTTTCAGGGTTTCTCATCTTATTCCAAGTCCTACAGT
>NW_028227356.1:390176-447602 GCF_978045245.1 Mus caroli
ACACTGTAGTACCTGGAATAAGGTGAGAAACCCTGAAAAAGTCTAAAAATGAGAAAATCAAACAGTAGGACCTGGAATATGGTGAGACACCCTGAAAGATCGAAAAATAAGAAAATCAAACTTGAAGTACCTGCAATATGGTGAGAAACCCTGAAAAAGTCAAAAAATGAGAAAATCACAATATAGGACTTGGAATAAGATGAGAAACCGTGAAAAAGACAAAAAAATGACAAAAACACACTGTAGGAGCTGGAATATGGTGAGAAACCCTGAAAAAGTCCAAAAATAAGAAATTCACACTTGTAGGACCTGCAATAATGTGAGAAACCCTGAAAAAGTCGAAAAATGAGAAAATCACACTGTAGGACTTGGAATAAGATGAGAAACCGTGAAAAAGAAAAAAAAAATGACAAAAACACAGTGTAGGAGCTGGAATATTGTGAGAAACCCTGAAAAAGTTCAAAAATAAGAAATACACACTTATAGGATATGCAATATGGTGAGAGACCCTGAAAAAGTCTTAATATTAGAAAATCACACTGTAGGACTTGGGATATGGTGAGAAACCCTGAAAAACATGAAAAATTAGAAAATCAAACTGTAGGACCCGGAATATGCTGAGAATCCCTGAAAAATTCGAAAAATGCAAAAATCACAGTATAGGACTTGGAATATGATGAGAAACCCTGAAAAAGTCCAAAAATAAGAAATTCACACTTGTAGGACCTGCAATATAGTGAGAAACCCTGAAACAGTCGAAAAATGAGAAAATCACACTGTAGAAGATCGAGTATGGTGAGCAACCCTGAAAAATTCAAAAAATTAGAAAAATCACACTGTAGAACCTGGAATATGTTGAGAAACTCTGAAAAAGTCAAAAAATTAGAAAAATCAGACTGTAGGGCTTGGAATATGATGAGAAACCCTGAAAAAGACGAAAAATGAGAAAAATCACACAATAGGATCTGCAGTATGGTGAGAAACACTGAAACAGTCGAAAAATAAGAAAATCAAACTTGTAGTACCTGCAATATGGTGAGAAACCCTGAAAAATTCCAAAAATGAGAAAATCACACTGTAGGATTTGGAATATGATGAGAAACCGTGAAAAAGTCAAAAAATGAGAATAATACACTGTAGGAGCTGGAATATGATGAGAAACCCTGAAAGAGTCGAAAAATAAGAAAACCACACTTGTAGGACCTCCAATATGGTGAAAAACCCTGAAAAAGTCGAAAAATGAGAAAATCACAGTGTAGGACCTGAAATATGGTGAGAAACCCTGAAAAAGTCGAAAAATGAGAAAATCACGAAGTAGGTCCTGAAATTTGGTCAGAAACACTGAAAAAGTGTAAAATAAGAAAATCACACTGTAGTACCTGGAATATGGTGAGAAACCCTGAAAAAGTCTTAAAATGAGAAAATCACACTTTAGGACATGGAATATGGTGAGAAACCTTGAAAAAGTCAAAAATGAGAAAAATCAAACTGTAGTAAAAGGAATATGGTGATAAAATCTGAAAAAGTTGAAAAATTAGAAAAATCACACTCTAGGACTTGGAATAAGATGAGAAACCCTGAAAAAGTCAAAAAATGAGAAAATCACACTGTAGGACTTGGAATATGATGAGAAACCCTGAAAAAGTCAAAAAATGAGAAAATCACACTGTAGGACTTGGAATATGGTGAGAAACCCTGAAAAAGTTTAAAAATGAGAAAATCAAACAGTAGGACCTGGAATATGGTGAGAAACCCTGAAAGATCAAAAAATAAGAAAATCAAACTTGTAGTACCTGCAATATGGTGAGAAAACCTGAAAAAGTCAAAAAATGAGAAAATCACAATATAGGACTTGGAATAAGATGAGAAACCGTGAAAAAGACAAAAAAATGACAAAAACACACTGTAGGAGCTGGAATATGGTGAGAAACCCTAAAAAAGTCCAAAAATAAGAAATTCACACTTGTAGGACTTGCAATATGGTGAGAAACCCTGAAAAAGTCGAAAAATGAGAAAATCACACTGTAGGACTTGGAATAAGATGAGACACCATGAAAAAGTCAAAAAATGAGAAAATTTCACTGTAGCACTTGGAATAAGATGAGAAACCCTGAAAAAGTTGAAAAATGAGAAAATCACAATGTAGAAGATGGAATATGGTGAGCAATCCTGAAAAAGTCAAAAAATGAGAAAATCACACTGTAGGACCTGGAATATGGTGAGAAACTCTGAAAAAGTCGAAAAAAGAGAAAATCACACTCTAGGACTTGGAAAATGATGAGAAACCCTGAAAAAGTCAAAAAAATGAGAAAATCACACTGTAGTACCTGGAATATGGTGAGCAACCCTGAAAAAGTCTAAAAATGACAAAAACACACTGTAGGAGCTGGAATATGGTGAGAAACCCTAAAAAAGTCCAAAAATAAGAAATTCACACTTGTAGGACTTGCAATATGGTGAGAAACCCTGAAAAAGTCGAAAAATGAGAAAATCACGCAGTAGTACCTGGAATATGGTGAGAAACACTGAAAAAGTCTTAAAATGAGAAAATCACACTGTAGGACCTGGAATATGGTGAGAAACTCTGAAAATGTCGAAAAATAAGAAATTCACACTTGTAGGACCTGCAATATGGTGAGAAACCCTGAAAAAGTCAAAAAATGAGAAAATCACACTGTAGGACTTGGAATAAAATGAGAAACCGTGAAAAAGACAAAAAATGACAAAAGTACACGGTAGGAGATGGAATATGGAGAGAAACCGTTAAAAAGTAGAAAAATAAGATATACACACTTGTAGGACATGCAATATGGTGAGAGACCCTGAAAAACTCTTAAAATGAGAAAATCACACTGTAGTACCTGGAATATGGTGAGAAACCCTGAAAAAGTCCAAAAATAAGAAATTCACACGTGTAGGACCTGCAATATGGTGAGAAACCCTGAAAAAGTCGAAAAAATGAGAAAATCACACTGTAGGACTTGGAATAAGATGAGAAACACTGAAAAATTTAAAAAATGAGAAAATCACAATGTAGAAGATGGAATATGGTGAGCAATCCTGAAAAAGTCAAAAAAATGAGAAAATCACACTGTGGAACCTGGAATATGATGAGAAACCCTGAAAAAGACGAAAAATGAGAAAAATCACACAATAGGATCTGCAGTATGGTGAGAAACACTGAAACAGTCGAAAAATAAGAAAATCAAACTTGTAGTACCTGCAATATGGTGAGAAAACCTGAAAAAGTCGAAAAAATGAGAAAATCACACTGTAGGACTTGGAATAAGATGAGACACCTTGAAAAAGTCAAAAAATGAGAAAATTTCACTGTAGGACTTGGAATAAGATGAGAAACCCTGAAAAAGTTGAAAAATGAGAAAATCACAATGTAGAAGATGGAATATGGTGAGCAATCCTGAAAAAGTCAAAAAATGAGAAAATCACACTGTGGAACCTGGAATATGGTGAGAAACTCTGAAAAAGGCGAAAAAATGGAAAAATCACACTCGAGGACTTGGAATATGATGAGAAACCCTGAAAAAGTCAAAAATGAGAAAATCAGACTGTAGTAGCTGGAATATGGTGAGAAACATTGAAAAAGTCAAAAAATGAGAAAATTACACTGTAGTACCTGGAATAAGGTGAGAAACCCTGAAAAAGTCTAAAAATGAGAAAATCAAACAGTAGGACCTGGAATATGGTGAGACACCCTGAAAGATCGAAAAATAAGAAAATCAAACTTGAAGTACCTGCAATATGGTGAGAAACCCTGAAAAAGTCAAAAAATGAGAAAATCACAATATAGGACTTGGAATAAGATGAGAAACCGTGAAAAAGACAAAAAAATGACAAAAACACACTGTAGGAGCTGGAATATGGTGAGAAACCCTGAAAAAGTCCAAAAATAAGAAATTCACACTTGTAGGACCTGCAATAATGTGAGAAACCCTGAAAAAGTCGAAAAATGAGAAAATCACACTGTAGGACTTGGAATAAGATGAGAAACCGTGAAAAAGAAAAAAAAATGACAAAAACACAGTGTAGGAGCTGGAATATTGTGAGAAACCCTGAAAAAGTTTAAAATAAGAAATACACACTTATAGGATATGCAATATGGTGAGAGACCCTGAAAAAGTCTTAATATTAGAAAATCACACTGTAGGACTTGGGATATGGTGAGAAACCCTGAAAAACATGAAAAATTAGAAAATCAAACTGTAGGACCCGGAATATGCTGAGAATCCCTGAAAAATTCGAAAAATGCAAAAATCACAGTATAGGACTTGGAATATGATGAGAAACCCTGAAAAAGTCCAAAAATAAGAAATTCACACTTGTAGGACCTGCAATATAGTGAGAAACCCTGAAACAGTCGAAAAATGAGAAAATCACACTGTAGAAGATCGAGTATGGTGAGCAACCCTGAAAAATTCAAAAAATTAGAAAAATCACACTGTAGAACCTGGAATATGTTGAGAAACTCTGAAAAAGTCAAAAATTAGAAAAATCAGACTGTAGGGCTTGGAATATGATGAGAAACCCTGAAAAAGACGAAAAATGAGAAAAATCACACAATAGGATCTGCAGTATGGTGAGAAACACTGAAACAGTCGAAAAATAAGAAAATCAAACTTGTAGTACCTGCAATATGGTGAGAAACCCTGAAAAATTCCAAAAATGAGAAAATCACACTGTAGGATTTGGAATATGATGAGAAACCGTGAAAAAGTCAAAAAATGAGAATAATACACTGTAGGAGCTGGAATATGATGAGAAACCCTGAAAGAGTCGAAAAATAAGAAAACCACACTTGTAGGACCTCCAATATGGTGAAAAACCCTGAAAAAGTCGAAAAATGAGAAAATCACAGTGTAGGACCTGAAATATGGTGAGAAACCCTGAAAAAGTCGAAAAATGAGAAAATCACGAAGTAGGTCCTGAAATTTGGTCAGAAACACTGAAAAAGTGTAAAATAAGAAAATCACACTGTAGTACCTGGAATATGGTGAGAAACCCTGAAAAAGTCTTAAAATGAGAAAATCACACTTTAGGACATGGAATATGGTGAGAAACCTTGAAAAAGTCAAAAATGAGAAAAATCAAACTGTAGTAAAAGGAATATGGTGATAAAATCTGAAAAAGTTGAAAAATTAGAAAAATCACACTCTAGGACTTGGAATAAGATGAGAAACCCTGAAAAAGTCAAAAAATGAGAAAATCACACTGTAGGACTTGGAATATGATGAGAAACCCTGAAAAAGTCAAAAAATGAGAAAATCACACTGTAGGACTTGGAATATGGTGAGAAACCCTGAAAAAGTTTAAAAATGAGAAAATCAAACAGTAGGACCTGGAATATGGTGAGAAACCCTGAAAGATCAAAAAATAAGAAAATCAAACTTGTAGTACCTGCAATATGGTGAGAAAACCTGAAAAAGTCAAAAAATGAGAAAATCACAATATAGGACTTGGAATAAGATGAGAAACCGTGAAAAAGACAAAAAATGACAAAAACACACTGTAGGAGCTGGAATATGGTGAGAAACCCTAAAAAAGTCCAAAAATAAGAAATTCACACTTGTAGGACTTGCAATATGGTGAGAAACCCTGAAAAAGTCGAAAAATGAGAAAATCACACTGTAGGACTTGGAATAAGATGAGACACCATGAAAAAGTCAAAAAATGAGAAAATTTCACTGTAGCACTTGGAATAAGATGAGAAACCCTGAAAAAGTTGAAAAATGAGAAAATCACAATGTAGAAGATGGAATATGGTGAGCAATCCTGAAAAAGTCAAAAAATGAGAAAATCACACTGTAGGACCTGGAATATGGTGAGAAACTCTGAAAAAGTCGAAAAAAGAGAAAATCACACTCTAGGACTTGGAAAATGATGAGAAACCCTGAAAAAGTCAAAAAAATGAGAAAATCACACTGTAGTACCTGGAATATGGTGAGCAACCCTGAAAAAGTCTAAAAATGACAAAAACACACTGTAGGAGCTGGAATATGGGGAGAAACCCTAAAAAAGTCCAAAAATAAGAAATTCACACTTGTAGGACTTGCAATATGGTGAGAAACCCTGAAAAAGTCGAAAAATGAGAAAATCACGCAGTAGTACCTGGAATATGGTGAGAAACACTGAAAAAGTCTTAAAATGAGAAAATCACACTGTAGGACCTGGAATATGGTGAGAAACTCTGAAAATGTCGAAAAATAAGAAATTCACACTTGTAGGACCTGCAATATGGTGAGAAACCCTGAAAAAGTCAAAAAATGAGAAAATCACACTGTAGGACTTGGAATAAAATGAGAAACCGTGAAAAAGACAAAAAATGACAAAAGTACACGGTAGGAGATGGAATATGGAGAGAAACCGTTAAAAAGTAGAAAAATAAGATATACACACTTGTAGGACATGCAATATGGTGAGAGACCCTGAAAAACTCTTAAAATGAGAAAATCACACTGTAGTACCTGGAATATGGTGAGAAACCCTGAAAAAAGTCCAAAAATAAGAAATTCACACGTGTAGGACCTGCAATATGGTGAGAAACCCTGAAAAAGTCGAAAAATGAGAAAATCACACTGTAGGACTTGGAATAAGATGAGACACCCTGAAAAAGTCAAAAAATGAGAAAATTTCACTGTAGGACTTGGAATAAGATGAGAAACCCTGAAAAAGTTGAAAAATGAGAAAATCACAATGTAGAAGATGGAATATGGTGAGCAATCCTGAAAAAGTCAAAAAATGAGAAAATCACAATATAGGACTTGGAATAAGATGAGAAACCGTGAAAAAGACAAAAAAATGACAAAAACACACTGTAGGAGCTGGAATATGGTGAGAAACCCTGAAAAAGTCCAAAAATAAGAAATTCACACTTGTAGGACCTGCAATAATGTGAGAAACCCTGAAAAAGTCGAAAAATGAGAAAATCACACTGTAGGACTTGGAATAAGATGAGAAACCGTGAAAAAGAAAAAAAAAATGACAAAAACACAGTGTAGGAGCTGGAATATTGTGAGAAACCCTGAAAAAGTTTAAAATAAGAAATACACACTTATAGGATATGCAATATGGTGAGAGACCCTGAAAAAGTCTTAATATTAGAAAATCACACTGTAGGACTTGGGATATGGTGAGAAACCCTGAAAAACATGAAAAATTAGAAAATCAAACTGTAGGACCCGGAATATGCTGAGAATCCCTGAAAAATTCGAAAAATGCAAAAATCACAGTATAGGACTTGGAATATGATGAGAAACCCTGAAAAAGTCCAAAAATAAGAAATTCACACTTGTAGGACCTGCAATATAGTGAGAAACCCTGAAACAGTCGAAAAATGAGAAAATCACACTGTAGAAGATCGAGTATGGTGAGCAACCCTGAAAAATTCAAAAAATTAGAAAAATCACACTGTAGAACCTGGAATATGTTGAGAAACTCTGAAAAAGTCAAAAAATTAGAAAAATCAGACTGTAGGGCTTGGAATATGATGAGAAACCCTGAAAAAGACGAAAAATGAGAAAAATCACACAATAGGATCTGCAGTATGGTGAGAAACACTGAAACAGTCGAAAAATAAGAAAATCAAACTTGTAGTACCTGCAATATGGTGAGAAACCCTGAAAAATTCCAAAAATGAGAAAATCACACTGTAGGATTTGGAATATGATGAGAAACCGTGAAAAAGTCAAAAAATGAGAATAATACACTGTAGGAGCTGGAATATGATGAGAAACCCTGAAAGAGTCGAAAAATAAGAAAACCACACTTGTAGGACCTCCAATATGGTGAAAAACCCTGAAAAAGTCGAAAAATGAGAAAATCACAGTGTAGGACCTGAAATATGGTGAGAAACCCTGAAAAAGTCGAAAAATGAGAAAATCACGAAGTAGGTCCTGAAATTTGGTCAGAAACACTGAAAAAGTGTAAAATAAGAAAATCACACTGTAGTACCTGGAATATGGTGAGAAACCCTGAAAAAGTCTTAAAATGAGAAAATCACACTTTAGGACATGGAATATGGTGAGAAACCTTGAAAAAGTCAAAAATGAGAAAAATCAAACTGTAGTAAAAGGAATATGGTGATAAAATCTGAAAAAGTTGAAAAATTAGAAAAATCACACTCTAGGACTTGGAATAAGATGAGAAACCCTGAAAAAGTCAAAAAATGAGAAAATCACACTGTAGGACTTGGAATATGATGAGAAACCCTGAAAAAGTCAAAAAATGAGAAAATCACACTGTAGGACTTGGAATATGGTGAGAAACCCTGAAAAAGTTTAAAAATGAGAAAATCAAACAGTAGGACCTGGAATATGGTGAGAAACCCTGAAAGATCAAAAAATAAGAAAATCAAACTTGTAGTACCTGCAATATGGTGAGAAAACCTGAAAAAGTCAAAAAATGAGAAAATCACAATATAGGACTTGGAATAAGATGAGAAACCGTGAAAAAGACAAAAAATGACAAAAACACACTGTAGGAGCTGGAATATGGTGAGAAACCCTAAAAAAGTCCAAAAATAAGAAATTCACACTTGTAGGACTTGCAATATGGTGAGAAACCCTGAAAAAGTCGAAAAATGAGAAAATCACACTGTAGGACTTGGAATAAGATGAGACACCATGAAAAAGTCAAAAAATGAGAAAATTTCACTGTAGCACTTGGAATAAGATGAGAAACCCTGAAAAAGTTGAAAAATGAGAAAATCACAATGTAGAAGATGGAATATGGTGAGCAATCCTGAAAAAGTCAAAAAATGAGAAAATCACACTGTAGGACCTGGAATATGGTGAGAAACTCTGAAAAAGTCGAAAAAAGAGAAAATCACACTCTAGGACTTGGAAAATGATGAGAAACCCTGAAAAAGTCAAAAAAATGAGAAAATCACACTGTAGTACCTGGAATATGGTGAGCAACCCTGAAAAAGTCTAAAAATGACAAAAACACACTGTAGGAGCTGGAATATGGGGAGAAACCCTAAAAAAGTCCAAAAATAAGAAATTCACACTTGTAGGACTTGCAATATGGTGAGAAACCCTGAAAAAGTCGAAAAATGAGAAAATCACGCAGTAGTACCTGGAATATGGTGAGAAACACTGAAAAAGTCTTAAAATGAGAAAATCACACTGTAGGACCTGGAATATGGTGAGAAACTCTGAAAATGTCGAAAAATAAGAAATTCACACTTGTAGGACCTGCAATATGGTGAGAAACCCTGAAAAAGTCAAAAAATGAGAAAATCACACTGTAGGACTTGGAATAAAATGAGAAACCGTGAAAAAGACAAAAAATGACAAAAGTACACGGTAGGAGATGGAATATGGAGAGAAACCGTTAAAAAGTAGAAAAATAAGATATACACACTTGTAGGACATGCAATATGGTGAGAGACCCTGAAAAACTCTTAAAATGAGAAAATCACACTGTAGTACCTGGAATATGGTGAGAAACCCTGAAAAAAGTCCAAAAATAAGAAATTCACACGTGTAGGACCTGCAATATGGTGAGAAACCCTGAAAAAGTCGAAAAATGAGAAAATCACACTGTAGGACTTGGAATAAGATGAGACACCCTGAAAAAGTCAAAAAATGAGAAAATTTCACTGTAGGACTTGGAATAAGATGAGAAACCCTGAAAAAGTTGAAAAATGAGAAAATCACAATGTAGAAGATGGAATATGGTGAGCAATCCTGAAAAAGTCAAAAAATGAGAAAATCACACTGTGGAACCTGGAATATGGTGAGAAACTCTGAAAAAGGCGAAAAATTGGAAAAATCACACTCTAGGACTTGGAATATGATGAGAAACCCTGAAAAAGTCAAAAATGAGAAAATCAGACTGTAGTAGCTGGAATATGGTGAGAAACATTGAAAAAGTCTCAAAATGAGAAAATCACACAGTTGGACCTGCAATATGGTGAGAAACACTGAAACAGTCGAAAAATAAGAAAATCAAACTTGTAGTACCTGCAATATGGTGAGAAACCCTAAAAAATTCCAAAAATGAGAAAATCAAACTGTAGGATTTAGAATATGATGAGAAACCGTGAAAAAGTCAAAAAATTATTAAAATACACTGTAGAAGCTGGAATATGGTGAGTAAACCCTGAAAAAGTCGAAAAATAAGAAAATCACACTTGTAGAACCTCCAATATGGTGAGAAACCCTGAAAAAGTCGAAAAATGAGAAAATCACACTGTAGGACCTGGAATATGTTGAGAAACCCTGAAAAAGTCTTAAAATGAGAAAATCACACTGTAGGACTTGGAATAAGATGAGAAACCCTAAAAAAGTCGAAAAATGAGAAAAATACACTGAAGGAGTTGGAATATGTTGAGAAACCCTGAAAAAGTCTTAAAATGAGAAAATCACACGGTAGGACCTGGAATATGGTGAGAAACTCTGAAAAAGTCGAAAAAAGAGAAAATCACACTCTAGGACTTGGAATATGATGAGAAACCCTGAAAAAGTCAAAAAATGAGAAAATCACACTGTAGTACCTGGAATAAGGTGAGAAACCCTGAAAAAGTCTAAAAATGAGAAAATCAAACATTAGGACCTGGAATATGGTGAGACACCCTGAAAGATCGAAAAATAAGAAAATCAAACTTGAAGTACCTGCAATATGGTGAGAAACCCTGAAAAAGTCAAAAAATGAGAAAATCACAATATAGGACTTGGAATAAGATGAGAAACCGTGAAAAAGACAAAAAATGACAAAAACACACTGTAGGAGCTGGAATATGGTGAGAAACCCTGAAAAAGTCCAAAAATAAGAAATTCACACTTGTAGGACCTGCAATAATGTGAGAAACCCTGAAAAAGTCGAAAAATGAGAAAATCACACTGTAGGACTTGGAATAAGATGAGAAACCGTGAAAAAGAAAAAAAAATGACAAAAACACAGTGTAGGAGCTGGAATATTGTGAGAAACCCTGAAAAAGTTCAAAAATAAGAAATACACACTTATAGGATATGCAATATGGTGAGAGACCCTGAAAAAGTCTTAATATTAGAAAATCACACTGTAGGACTTGGGATATGTTGAGAAACCCTGAAAAACATGAAAAATTAGAAAATCAAACTGTAGGACCCGGAATATGCTGAGAATCCCTGAAAAATTCGAAAAATGCAAAAATCACAGTATAGGACTTGGAATATGATGAGAAACCCTGAAAAAGTCCAAAAATAAGAAATTCACACTTGTAGGACCTGCAATATAGTGAGAAACCCTGAAACAGTCGAAAAATGAGAAAATCACACTGTAGAAGATCGAGTATGGTGAGCAACCCTGAAAAATTCAAAAAATTAGAAAAATCACACTGTAGAACCTGGAATATGTTGAGAAACTCTGAAAAAGTCAAAAAATTAGAAAAATCAGACTGTAGGGCTTGGAATATGATGAGAAACCCTGAAAAAGACGAAAAATGAGAAAAATCACACAATAGGATCTGCAGTATGGTGAGAAACACTGAAACAGTCGAAAAATAAGAAAATCAAACTTGTAGTACCTGCAATATGGTGAGAAACCCTGAAAAATTCCAAAAATGAGAAAATCACACTGTAGGATTTGGAATATGATGAGAAACCGTGAAAAAGTCAAAAAATGAGAATAATACACTGTAGGAGCTGGAATATGATGAGAAACCCTGAAAGAGTCGAAAAATAAGAAAACCACACTTGTAGGACCTCCAATATGGTGAAAAACCCTGAAAAAGTCGAAAAATGAGAAAATCACAGTGTAGGACCTGAAATATGGTGAGAAACCCTGAAAAAGTCGAAAAATGAGAAAATCACGAAGTAGGTCCTGAAATTTGGTCAGAAACACTGAAAAAGTGTAAAATAAGAAAATCACACTGTAGTACCTGGAATATGGTGAGAAACCCTGAAAAAGTCTTAAAATGAGAAAATCACACTTTAGGACATGGAATATGGTGAGAAACCTTGAAAAAGTCAAAAATGAGAAAAATCAAACTGTAGTAAAAGGAATATGGTGATAAAATCTGAAAAAGTTGAAAAATTAGAAAAATCACACTCTAGGACTTGGAATAAGATGAGAAACCCTGAAAAAGTCAAAAAATGAGAAAATCACACTGTAGGACTTGGAATATGATGAGAAACCCTGAAAAAGTCAAAAAATGAGAAAATCACACTGTAGGACTTGGAATAAAATAAGAAACCGTGAAAAAGACAAAAAATGACAAAAGTACACGGTAGGAGATGGAATATGGAGAGAAACCGTTAAAAAGTAGAAAAATAAGATATACACACTTGTAGGACATGCAATATTGTGAGAGACCATGAAAAAGTCTTAAAATGAGAAAATCACACTGTAGTACCTGGAATATGGTGAGAAACTCTGAAAAAGTCCAAAAATAAGAAATTCACACGTGTAGGACCTGCAATATGGTGAGAAACCCTGAAAAAGTCAAAAAATGAGAAAATCACACTGTAGGACTTGGAATAAGATGAGACAACCTGAAAAAGTCAGAAAATGAGAAAATTTCACTGTAGGACTTGGAATAAGATGAGAAATCCTGAAAAAGTTGAAAAATGAGAAAATCACAATGTAGAAGATGGAATATGGTGAGCAATCCTGAAAAAGTCAAAAAATGAGAAAATCACACTGTGGAACCTGGAATATGGTGAGAAACTCTGAAAAAGTCGAAAAATTGGAAAAATCACACTCTAGGACTTGGAATATGATGAGAAACCCTGAAAAAGTCAAAAATGAGAAAATCAGACTGTAGTAGCTGGAATATGGTGAGAAACATTGAAAAAGTCTCAAAATGAGAAAATCACACAGTTGGACCTGCAATATGGTGAGAAACACTGAAACAGTCGAAAAATAAGAAAATCAAACTTGTAGTACCTGCAATATGGTGAGAAACCCCTGAAAAATTCCAAAAATGAGAAATTCACACTGTAGGATTTAGAATATGATGAGAAACCGTGAAAAAGTCAAAAAATGATTAAAATACACTGTAGAAGCTGGAATATGGTGAGTAAACCCTGAAAAAGTCGAAAAATAAGAAAATCACACTTGTAGAACCTCCAATATGGTGAGAAACCCTGAAAAAGTCTAAAAATGAGAAAATCACACTGTAGGACCTGGAATATGGTGAGAAACCCTGAAAGATCGAAAAATAAGAAAATCAAACTTGTAGTACCTGCAATATGGTGAGAAACCTTGCAAAAGTCAAAAAATGAGAAAATCACAATATAGGACTTGGAATAAGACAAAAAATGACAAAAACACACTGTAGGAGCTGGAATATGGTGAGAAACCCTAAAAAAGTCCAACAATAAGAAATTCACACTTGTAGGACTTGCAATATGGTGAGAAACCCTGAAAAAGTCGAAAAATGAGAAAATCACGCAGTAGTACCTGGAATATGGTGAGAAACACTGAAAAATTCATACTTGTAGGACCTGCAATATGGTGAGGGCTCAACAATTAACAGCATTGTTTCCTCTTCCAGAGAACCTGGGATCAACTATCAGCCACTATATGGTGGCCCATCTCCAGTTCCCCGGGATCAGACAGACAGACAGACAGAGTTAAGGAACGCAGGCCTGCCTGGACTTTCTTTTTTTCTTATCATTTTTAAAAAATGATTATTTATTTATTTATTTATTTATTTATTTATTTATTTATTTATTAGATATAAGTACATGGTAGCAGTCTTCAGACACTCCAGAAGACGGTGTCAGATTCTGGACAATCTAAATCCCTCTTATGGTCTGCATACAGGTACATAAACACAGCCTCACATATACTTCTAAAAATTTAAAGATGGGTGGGGCCACTGAAAGGGCTCAACAATTAACAGCATTGTCTCCTCTTCCAGAGAACCTGGGATCAACTACCAGCAACTATATGGTGGCCCATCTCTAGTTCCAGGGGATCAGACAGACAGACTGACAGACAGAGATAAGGATGGCAGGCCTACCTGGTCTTTCTTTCCTTCTTATCCTTTAAAAAAATGTTTATTTATTTATTTATGTATGTATTTATTAGATATAAGTACACAGTAGCTGTCTTCAGACACTCCAGAAGAGGGTGTCAGATTACGGAGAATCTAAATCCCTCTTATGGTCTGCATATGATGTATATAAACACAGCCTCACATATACTTCTAAAAATTTAAAGATGGGTGGGGCCACTGAAGGGCTCAACAATTAACAGCATTGTCTCCTCTTCCAGAGAACCTGGGATCAACTACCAGCAAAAATATGGTGGCGCATCTCCAGTTTCAGGGGATCAGATAGACAGATAGACAAACAGACAAGGAAGGCAGGCCTGCTTGGTTTTTATTTCTTTCTTATCCTTTTTAAAACATGTTTATTTATTTATTTATGTATTTATTAGATATAAGTACACTCTAGCTGTCTTCAGACACTCCAGAAGAGGGTGTCAGATTCTGAAAAATCTAAATCCCTCTTATGGTCTACATATGATGTACATAAACAGAGCCTCACAAATTCTTCTAAAAATTTAAAGATGGGTGGGGCCACTGAAAGGGCTCAAAAATTAACAGCATTGTCTCCTCTTGCAGAGAAACTGGGATCAACTACCAGCAACTATATGGTGGCCCATCTCCAGTTCCAGGGTATCAGACAGACAGACAGATAGACAGAGATAAGGATGGCAGGCCTGCCTGGTCTTTCTTTCTTTCTTTCTTATCCTTTTTTAAAAATGTTTATTTATTTATTTATTTATTTATTTATTTATTTATTTATTTATTTATTTATTAGATATGAGTACACTGTAGTTGTCTTCAGTCACTCCAGAAGAGGGTGTCAGATTCTGGAGAATATAAATCCCTCTTATGGTCTGCATATGATGTACATAAACACAGAGTCACATATAGTTCTAAAAATTTAAAGATGGGTGGGGACCCAGAAAGGGCTCAATAATTAACAGCATTGACTCCTCTTCCAGAGAACCTGGGATCAACAATGAGCAACTATATGGTGGCCCATCTTTCGTTCCAGTGGATCAGACAGACAGACAGACAGACAGAGATAAGGATGGCAGGCCTGCCTGGTCTTTCTTTTTTTCTTATCCTTTTTAAAAAATGTTTATTTATTTATGTAAGTATATATATATATATTTATTTATTTATTTATTTATTTATGTATTTATTAGATATAAGTACAATGTAGCTGTCTTCAGACACTCCAGAAGAGGGTGTCAGAATCTGGAGAATCTAAATCCCTCGTATGGTCTGCATATGATGTATATAAACACAGCCTCACATATACTTCTAAAAATTTAAAGATGGGTGGGGCTACTGAAAGGGCTCAACAACTAACAGCATTGTCTCCTCTTCCAGAGTACCTGGGATCAACTACCAGCAACTATATGGTGGCCCATCTCCAGTTCCAGGGGATCTGACAGATAGAGAGACAGACAGACAGACAGACAGACAGACAAGGTGGCAGGCCTGCCTGGTCTTTCTTTCTTTCTTATCCTTTTTAAAAATGTTTATTAATTTATGTATGTATTTATTAGATAAAAGTACACGGTAGCTGTCTTCAAACACTCCCGAAGAGGGTTTCAGATTCTGGAGAATCTATATCCCTCTTATGATCTGCATATGATGTACATAAACACAGCCTCACATATACCTCTAAAAACTTAAAGATGGGTGGGGCCACTGAAAGGGCTCAACAATTAACAGCATTGTCTCCTCTTCCAGAGAACCTGGGATCAACTACCAGCAATTATATGGTGGCCCATCTCCAGTTCCGGGGATCAGACAGACAGACAGACAGACAAGGATGGCAGGCCTGCCTGGTCTCTCTTTCTTTATTATCCTTTTTAAAAAATGTTTATTTGTTTATTTATGAATTTATTAGATATAATTACACTGTAGCTCTCTTCAGACACTCCAGTAGAGGGTGTCAGATTCTGGAGAATCTAAATCCTTGTTATGGTCTGCATATGATATACATAAACAGAGACTCACATATACTTCTAAAAATTTAAAGATGGGTGGGACCACTGAAAGGGCTCAACAATTAACAGCATTATCTCCTCTCCAGAGAACCTGGGATCAACTACCATCAACTATATGGTGGCCCATCTCCAGTTCCAGGGGATCAGACAGACAGACAGAGAAACAGACAAGGATAAGGATGGCATGCCTGCCTGGTCTTTCTTTCTTTCTTATCCATTTTTAAAAATGTTTATTTATTTATTTATTTATTTATATATTTATTTATTTATTTATGTATTTTTTAGATATAAGTACACTGTAGCTCTCTTCAGACACTCCAGTAGAGGGTGTCAGATTCTGGAGAATATAAATCCCACTTATGGTCTGCATATGATGTACATAAACACAGCCTCACATATACTTCTAAAAATTTAAAGATGGGTGGGGCCACTGAAAGGGCTCAATAATTAAGAGCATTGTCTCCTCTTCCAGAGAACCTGGGATCAACTACAAGCAACTATATGGTTGCCCATCTCCAGTTCCAGGGGATCAGATAGAGAGACAGACAGACAGACAGAGATAAGGATGGAAGGCCTGCCTGGTCTTTCTTTCTTTCTTATCCTTTTTAAAAAATGTTTATTTATTTATTTATTTATTTATTTATTTATTTATTTATTTATTTATGTATTTATTAGATATAAGTACACTGTAGCTATCTTCAGACACTCCAGAAGATGGTGTCATATTCTGGAGAATCTAAATCCCTCTTATTGTCTGCATATGATGTACATAAACACAGCCTCACATACACCTCTAAAAATTTAAAGATGAGTGGGGCCACTGAAAGGGCTCAACAATTAACAGCATTGTCTCCTCTTCCAGAGAACCTGGGATCAACTACCAGCAACTATATGGTGGCCCATCTCCAGTTCCAGGAGATCAGAAAGACAGACAGACAGACAGAGAAAAGGATGGCAGGCCCTGCCTGGTCTTTCTTTTTTTCTTATCATTTTTTTTTAAATATTTATTTATTTATTTATTTATTTATTTATTTATTTATTTATTTATTTATTAGACATAAGTACACTGTAGCTGTCTTCAGACACTCCAGAAGAGGGTGTCAGATTCTGGAGAATCCAAATCCCTCTTATAGTCTGCCTATGTTGTACATAAACACAGCCTCACATACACTTCTAAAAATTTAAAGATGGGTGGGGCCACTGAAAGGGCTCAACAATTAACAGCATTGTCTCTTCTTTCAGAGAACCTGGGATCAACTACCAGCAACTATATTGTGGCCCATCTCCAGTTCCAGGAGATCAGACAGACAGACAGACAGACAGAGATAAGGATGGCAGGCCTGCCTGGTCTTTCATTTTTTCTTATCCTTTTAAAAAATGTTTATTTATTTATTTATTTATTTATTCATTTATTTATTAGATATAAGTACCCTGTAGCTGCCTTCAGATACTCCAGAAGAGGGTGTCAGATTCTGGAGAATATAAATCCCTCTTATGGTCTGCATATGATGTACATAAACAAAGCCTCACATATACTTCTAAAAATTTAAAGATGGGTGGGGCCACTGAAGGGCTCAACAATTAACAGCATTGTCTCCTCTTACAGAGAACCTGGGATCAACTACCAGCAAAAATATGGTGGCCCATCTCCAGTTTCAGGGGATCATACAGACAGACAGACAAACAGACAAGGATGGCAGGCCTGCCTGGTTGTTCTTTCTTTCTTATCCTTTTTGAAAAAATGTTTATTTATTTATTTATTTATTTATGTATTTATTAGATATAAGTACACTGTAGATGTCTTCAGACACTCCAGAAGAGGTTGTCAGACTCTGGAGAATCTAAATCCCTCTTATGGTCTGCATATGATGTACATAAACACAGACTCACATTTACTTCCAAAATTTTAAAGATGGGTGGGGCCACTGAAAGGGCTCAACAATTAACAGCATTGTCTCCTCTTCCAGAGAACCTGAGGTCAACTACCAGCAACTATATGGTGGCCCATTTCCAGGTCCAGGGAATCAGAAAGACAGATAGACAGACAGACAGAGATAAGGATGGCAGGCGTGCCTGGTATTTCTTTTTTTCTTATCAATTTTAAAAAAAGTTTATTTATTCATTTATTTATTTATTTATTTATTTATTTATTTATTTATTTATTTATTTATTAGAATAAGTACACTGTAGCTGTCTTCAGACACTCCAGAAGAGGGTGTCAGATTCTGGAGAATCTAAATCCCTCTTATAATCTGCCTATGATGTACATAAACACAGCCTCACATACACTTCTAAAAATTTAAAGATGAGTGGGGCCACTGAAAGGGCTCAACAATTAACAGCATTGTCTCCTCTTCCAGAGAACCTGGGATCAACTATCAGCCACTATATGGTGGCCCATCTCCAGTTCCCCGGGGTCAGACAGACAGACAGACAGACAGAGTTAAGGAACGCAGGCCTGCCTGGACATTCTTTTTTTCTTATCATTTTTAAAAAATGATTATTTATTTATTTATTTATTTATTAGATATAAGTACATGGTAGCAGTCTTCAGACACTCCAGAAGAAGGTGTCAGATCCTGGACAATCTAAATCCCTCTTATGGTCTGCATATGAGGTACATAAACACAGCCTCACATATACTTCTAAAAATTTAAAGATGGGTGGGGCCACTTTACTGCTCAAAAATTAACAGCATTGTCTCCTCTTCCAGAGAACCTGGGTTCAACTACCAGCAACTATATGGTGGCCCATCTCCAGTTCCAGGGGATCAGACAGACAGACAGACATACAGACAGATAGAGATAAGGATGGCAGGCCTGCCTGGTCTTTCTTTCTTTCTTATCCTTTTTAAGTAATGTTTATTTATTTATTAATGTATATTAGATATAAGTACACTGTAGCTGTCTTTCTTTCACCCAGGAAAAATGTTTTATAAAAAGTGTTAAAGTTTTTAAAAATTAAAAAAAAAATACCAGATCACCATCACACAGCATTGGCTGTCTTCAGGTGTATCCTTTCAGCCTCCAAAACAAAAAGCAATGGCTGGCTGTCTTCAGGTGTATCCTATTCTCCAGTCTTATTTCCAACGTAAGAGCTGGGCTGAGCTGCCTCATTATGTAATTGCAAACCTTCCTTGGTTTGTCTTTTCCATTTCTAAGACTAACAGGCCTTTTTCTATTTAGAGAATATGCTCATGACTGTTCTTTAGATATAGTAAATATAACTGTTGCTTATAAAACTTGTTTTCTAGGAATTTTTAAAGGGCAATGGCAGAGTTTATTTTTTAAAAATATTTTGCATTTATTTATTTGTGTGAGTGATGAAGCTCAGGTCTTCAAACTCGTCAGGAGGTATGATTACCTCCCCTCTCTCTCAACCCCTCTCTCTCCTCTCTCAATGATTGTGTAAGAATGTTTTGCATGTGTATGCTGTGCCCACAGACTCCAGAACAGAGTATTAGATCCCCTGGAACTGGAGATGGGCCACCATATATAATACTGGTAATTGAGCCCAGGTTCTCTGGAAGAGGAGACAATGCTCTTAATTGTTGAGCCCTCTCTGTAGCCACATCTTTCTTTCTTTTTTTTTTTTGAGTATATGTGAGGCTGTGTTTATATACATCATATGCAGACAATAAGAATGATTTAGATTCTTCAGAATCTGACACCCTCTTCTGGACTGTCTGAAGATAGCTACAGCATACTTAAATATAATAAATAAATAAATCTTTAAAAAGAAAAGGAAAAGTAAAAAAGAAAGAACAGGCCTGCCATATGCATGTTCATAGAGGAAAATGGAAGAGACCCCAATCTAACCTCAGCAGGGTGCTTCCTTCTGGATGGTAGCTCACAGTTTCATCCCAGCAAGACAGGCAAATCACTGAGTTCAAGGACAGTAAGGTTCAGGACAGCCAAGGTTAGGAAGGAAAAGGGTCTATGTTGAGAATACAAACCTACAAAACAACAACTAGGAAAAAGAAGTGACAGTGTAACTTGGGGTAGGGTACCAACAAGAGAAAGCTTTCTGTTACCACTTACAAACACCAGTAGACTTGCACCCTTCTGCCCAGGTCCCTGCCTTCCTTTCTAGGAATTCTAAGGATGCCAGGGTGTGGGGGAATCCAGATTAACTTTTTAATAACAAAGACTTGGTCTTTGATGTCTATAGGAAGCCCTTCTCAGTGCCTTTAACTACCACTGAACTTTCAGGGCTATGACTCAACTGTAACAAGGAACAGAGCTAAGAACCTGCAGCCTTTGAAAACAACTATTTTTTTAAAGTGGGGGACACAAATCAGCAGTAGAACCCCTCAGGTTCAGCCATAATACTTGTTAGGGAAACAGCCTCAATGTCCGGAGCTGAGGTCTCATGGGTGAACTGCTTCAAACTCTGAGTATCATTGAAAGAAAGAAAAGATATCATGTGGTTTCTTAATTTATTTATTTTATTATTTCTATTTTTTTTGTTTTCTTTTGTTTTGTTTTAGAAAAGGCCTCAGTCTGTAGCTATGGCTGAACTAGGACAGACTACATGTGTTAATTAGGGTTTCACAGCTGAGAAACAGACCATACCTATGTAAGACTTAGAAAACCCAACAGTCAGTGGTGGCTCGAGCTCTTAATGAGAGCACTCTGGAGGCAGAGGCAGTCAGTTTCTGAGTTCGAGGCCAGCCTGGTTAAAGACAGGGATAGGCAGGGCTAGGCAAGGCAGGGCTGGGCTAGGCTAGGCTAGGCAAGGGGCTGGGCTAGGCAAGGCAAGGGGCTAGGCTAGGCAACGCAAGGGGCTAGGCAAGACAGACAGACAGAGAGAAAGACAGACAAGGATGGAAACCTGCCTGGTTTTTCTTTCTTTCTTATCCCTTTTAAAAAATGTATATTTATTTATTTATTTATTTATTTATGTATTTATTAGATATAAGTACACTGTAGCTGTCTTCAGACACTCCAGAAGAGGGTTTCAGATTCTGGAGAATCTATATCCCTCTTATGGTCTGCATATGATGTACATAAACACAGCCTCACATATACTTCTAAAAATTTAAAGATGGGTAGGACCACTGAAAGGGCTCAACAATTAACAGCATTGTCTCCTCTTCCAGAGAACCTGGGATCAACTACCAGCAACTATATGGTGGCCCATCTCCAGTTCCAGGGGATCAGACAGACAGACAGAGATACAGACAGATAGAGTTAAGGATGGCAGGCCTACCTGGTCTTTCATTCTTTCTTATCCTTTTAAAAAATGTTTATTTATTTATTTATTTATTTATTTATTTATTTATTTATTTATTTATTTATTTATTCGATATAAGTACACTGTAGCTGTCTTCAGACACTCCAGAAGAGGGTGTCAGATTCTGGAGAATCTAAATCCCTCTTATGGTCTGCATATGATGTACATGAACACAGCCTCACATATACTTATAAAAATTTAAAGATGGGTGGGGCCACTGAAAGGGCTCAAAAATTAACAGCATTGTCTCCTCTTCCAGAGAACCTGGGATCAACTACCAGCAACTATATGGTGGCCCATCTCCAGTTCCAGGCAATCAGACAGACAGACAGACATACAGACAAGGATGGCAGGCCTTCTGGTTTTTATTTCTTTCTTATCCGTTTAAAAGGGTTTATTTATTTATTTATGAATTTATTATATATAAGTACACTGTAGCTGTCATCAGACACTCAGGAAGAGGGTGTCAGATTCTGGAGAATCTAAGTCCCTCTTATGATATGCATATGATGTACATAAAAACAGCTTCATATTTATTTCTAAAAATTTAAAGATGGGTGGGGCCACTGTGAGGGCTCAACAATTAACAGCATTGTCTCCTCTTCCAGAGAACCTGGGATCAACTACCAGCAACTATATGGTGGCCCATCTCCAGATCCAGGGGATCAGAGAGACAGACAGACAGACAGACAGACAAGGATGGCAGGCCTGCCTGGTTTTTCTTTTTTCTTATCCTTTTTAAAACATGTTTATTTATTTATTTATGTATTTATTAGATATAAGTACACTGTAGCTGTCTTCAGACACTCCAGAAGAGGGTATCAGATTCTGGAGAATATAAATCCCTCTTATGGTCTACATACAATGTACATAAACACAGACTCACATATACTTCTAAAAATTTAAAGATGTGTGGGGCCACTGAAAGGGCTCAACAATTAACAGCATTGTCTCCTCTTCCAGAGAACCTGGGATTAAACTACCAGCAACTATGTGGTGGCCCATCTCCAGTTCCAGGGGATCAGACAGACAGACAGACAGACAGACAGACAGAGATAAGGATGGCAGGCCTGCTAGTCTTTCTTTTTTTCTTATCCTTTTTAAAAAATGTTTATTTATTTATTTATTTATTTATTTATTTATTTATTTATTAGATATAAGTACACTGTAGCTGTCTTCAGACACTCCAGAAGAGGGTATCAGATTCTGGAGAATCTAAATACCTCTTATGGTCTGCATATGATGTACATAACACAGCCTCACATATATTTCTAAATATTTAAAGATGTGTGGGGCCACTGAAAGGGCTCAACAATTAACAGCATTGTCTCCTCTTCCAGAGAACCTGGTTCAACTACCAGCAACTATATGGTGGCCCATCTCCAGTTCCAGGGAATCAGACAGACAGACAGACAGACAGATATAAGGATGGAAGGCCTGCCTGGATTTTCTTTCTTTATTATCCTTATTTTAAAATGTTTATTTGTTTATTTATGTATTTATTAGACATAAGTACACTGTAGCTGTCTTCAGACACTCCAGAAGAGGGTGTCATATGCTGGAGAATCTAAATCCCTCTTATGGTCTGCATTTGATGTACATAAACATAGCCTCACATATACTTCTAAAAATTTAAAGATGGGTGGGGCCACTGAAAGGGCTCAAAAATTAACAGCATTGTCTCCTTTTCCAGAGAACCTGGGATCAACTACCAGCAACTATATGGTGTCCCATCTCCAGTTACAGGGGATCAGACACACAGACAGACAGACAGAAAGTGATAAGGATGGCAGGCCTGCATGGTCTTTCTTTCTTTCTTCTCCGTTTAAAAAAAATGTTTATTTATTTATTTTTATTTATTTATTTATTTATTTATTTATTTATTTATTTTTAATGTATTTATTAGATATAAGTACACAATACTTGTCTTCAGACACTCCAGAAGAGGTTGTCAGATTCTGGAAAATCTAAATCCCTCTTATGGTCTGCATATGATGTACATAAACATAGCCTCACATATACTTCTAAAAATTTAAAGATGGGTGGGGCCACTAAAAGGGATCAACAATTAACAGCATTGTCTCCTCTTCCAGAGAACCTGGGATCAATAACCAGTAATTATATGGTGGCCCATCTCCTGTTCCAGGGGATCAGACAGACACACAGACAGACAGACAGAGATAAGGATGGCAGGCCTGCCTGGTCTTTCTTTCTTTCTTATCATTTTAAAAAAGGTTTATTTATTTATTTATGTATTTATTAGATATAAGTACACTATAGCTATCTTCAGACACTCCAGAAGAGGGTGTTTGATTCTGCAGAACGTAAATCCCATTTATGTTCTGCATATGATGTACATAAACACAGCCTCACATATTCTTCTAAAAATTTAAAGATGGTTGGGGCCACTGAAAGGAACCAACAATTAACAGCATTGTCTCCTCTTCCAGAGAACCTGGGATCAACTACCAGCAACTATATGTTGGCCCATCTCCAGTTTCAGGGGATCAGACAGACAAACAGACAGACAGAAAGACAGAGATAAGGATGGCAGGCCTGCCTGGTCTTTCTTTCTTTCTTATCCTTTTTAAAAAATGTTTATTTATTTATTTATGTATTTTTTAGATATAAGTACACTGTAGCTGTCTTCAGACACTCCAGAAGAGGGTGTCAGATTCTGGAGAATCTAAATCCCTCTTATGGTCTGCATATGATGTACATAAACACAACCTCACATATACTTCTAAAAATTTAAAGATGGGTGGGGTCACTAAAGAAAGGGCTCAACAATTAACAGCATTGTCTCCTCTTCCAGAGAACCTGGGATGAACTACCAGCAACTATATGGTGGCCCATCTCCAGTTCCAGGGTATCAGATAGACAGACAGACAGACAGAGATAAGGATGGCAGGCGTGCCTGGTCTTTCTTTCTTTATTATACTGTTGAAAAAATGTTTATTTATTTATTTATTTATTTTTATTTATGTATTTATTAGATATAAGTACACTGTAGCTGTCTTCAGACACTCTAGAAGAGGGTCTCATCTTCTGGAGAATCTAAATCCCTCTTATGGTCTTCATATGATGTACATAAACACAGCCTCACATATACTTCTAAAAATTTAAAGATGGGTGGGCCCACTGAAAGGGCTCATCCATTAACAGCATTGTCTCTTCTTCCAGAGAACGTGGGATCAACTACCAGCAACTATATGGTGGCCCATCTCAAGTTCCAGGGGATAAGACAGACAGACAGACAGATAGAGATAAGGATGGCAGGCCTGCCTGATTTTTCTTTCTTTCTTATCCTTATAAAAAATGTTTATTTATTTGTTTATTTGTTTATTTATTTATTTATTTATTTATTTATTTATCAGATATAAGTACACTGTAGCTGTCTTCAGACTCTCCAGAAGAGGGTGTCAGATTCTGGAGAATCTATATCCCTCTTATGGTCTGCATATGATGTACATGAACACAGCTTCACATATACTTCTAAAAATTTAAAGATGGGTGGGGCCACTGAAAGGGCTCAAAAATTAACAGCATTGTCTCCTCTTCCAAAGAACCTGGGATCAACTACCAGCAACTATATGGTGGCCCATCTCGAGTCCAAGGGGATCAGACAGACTGTAGACAGACAAAAGACAGACAGAGTTAAGGATGGCAGGCCTGCCTGGTCTTTCTTTCTTTCTTATCCTGTTTAAAAATGTTTATTTATTTATTTATTTATTTATTTATTTATTTATTTATTTATTTAATATAAGTACACTGTAGCTGTCTTCAGACACTCCAGAAGAGGGTGTCAGATTCTGGAGAATCTAAATCACATTTATGGTCTGCATAAGATGTACATAAACACAGCCTCACATATACTTCTAAATATTTAAAGATGGGTGGCGCCACTGAAAGGGCTCAACAATTAACAGCATTGTATCCTCTTCCAGAGAACCTGGGATCAACTACCAGCAACACTATGGTGGCCCATCTACAGTTCCAGGGTATCAGACAGACAGACAGACAGAGATAAGGGTGGCAGGCCTGCCCGGTCTTTCTTACTTTCTTATCCTTTTAAAAAAATGTTTATTTATTTATTTATTTATTTATTTATTTATTTATTCATTTATTTATTTATTTATTTATTTATGTATTTATTAGATATAAGTAAACTGTAGCTGTCTTCAGACACTCCAGAAGAGGGTGTCAGATTCTGGAGAATCTAAATCCCTCTTATGGTCTGCATATGATGTACATAAACACAGCCTCACATATACTTCTAAAATTTTAAAGATGGGTGGAGCCACAGAAAGGGCTCAACAATTAACAGCATTGTCTCCTCTTCCAGAGAACCTTGGATAAACTACCAGCAACTATATGGTGGCGCATCTCCAGTTCTAGGGTATCACACAGACAGACAGACAGACAGAGATAAGGGTGGCAGGCTTGCCTGGTCTTTCTTTCTGTCTTATCCTTTTTAAAAAATGTTTATTTATTTATTTATTTATTTATTTATTTATTTATTTATTTATGTATTTATTAGATATAAGTACACTGTAGCTGTCTTCAGAAAATACAGAAGAGGGTGTCAGATTCTGGAGAATCTAAATCCCTCTTATGGTCTGCATATGATGTACATAAACACAGCCTCACATACCCTTCTAAAAATTTAAAGATGGGTGGGGCCACTGAAAGGGCTCAACAATTAACAGCATTGTCTCCTCTTCCAGAGAACCTGGGATCAACTACCAGCAACTATATGGTGGCCTATCTCCAGTTCCAAAGGATCATATAGATAGACAGACAGACAGACAGAGATAAGGATGGCAGGACTTCCTGGTGTTTCTTTCTTTCTTATCCTTTTTAAAAAATGTTTATTTATTTATTTATTCATGTATTTATTATATTTACGTACACTGTAGCTGTCTTCAGACACTCCAGAAGAGGGTGTCAGTTTCTGGAGAATCTAAATCACTCTTATGGTCTGAATATGATGTACATAAACACAGCCTCAGATATACTTATAAAAATTTAATGAAGGGTGGGGCCACTGAAAGGGCTCAATAATTTACAGCATTGTCTCCTCTTCCAGAGAACCTTGGATTAACTACCAGCAACTATATGGTGGCCCATATCCAGTACCAGAGGATCAGACAGACAGACAGGCAGACAGACAGAGATAAGGATGGCAGGCCTGCCAGGTCTTTCTATCTTTCTTGTCCTTTTTAAAAAATGTTTATTTATTTATGTATTTATTATATATAAGTACTCTGTAGCTATCTACAGACATTCCAGAAGAGGGTGTCAGATTCTGAAGAATCTAAAACCATCTTATGGTCTGCATATGATGTACATAAACACAGCCTCAGATATACTTCTAAAAATTTAAAGATGGGTGGGGCCACTGAAAGGGCTCAACAATTAACAGCATTGTCTCCTCTTCCAGAGAACCTGGGATCAACTACCAGCAACTATATGGTGACCTATCTTCAGTTCCAAAGGATCATATAGAGAGACAGACAGACAGACAGAAATGAGGATGGCAGGCCTGCCTGGTCTTTCTTTCTTTCTTATCCATTTGAAAAAATGTTTACTTATTAATTAATTAATTAATTAATTAATTAATTTATTTATTCATTTATTAGATATAAGTACTTGTAGCTGTCTTCAGACACTCCAGAAGAGGGTGTGAGATTCAGGAGAATCTAAATACCTCTTATGGTCTGCATATGATGTACATAAACACAGACTCAAGTATACTTCTAAAAATTTAAAGATGGGTGGGTCCAAAGAATGGGCTCAACAATTAACAGCGTTGTCTCCTCTTCCAGAGAACCTGGGATCCACTACCAGCAACTATATGGTGGCCCATCTGCAGTTCCAGGGATCAGACAGACAGACAGACAGACAGAGATAAGGATGGCAGGCCTGCCTGGTCTTTCTTTCTTACTTATCCTGTTTAAAAAATGTTTATTTATTTATTTATTTATATATTTATGTATTTATTAGATATAAGTACACTGTAGCTGTCTTCAGACACTCCAGAAGAGGGTGTCAGATTTTGGAGAATTTAAATCACTCTTATGGTCTGCATATGATGTACATAAATACAGCCTCACATTTACCTCTAAATATTTAAAGATGGGTGGGGCCACTGAGAGGGCTCAACAATTAACAGCATTGTCTCCTCTTCCAGATAACATTGGATAAACTACCAGCAACTATATGGTGGACCATCTCCAGTTCCAGGGTATCAGACAGACAGACAGAGAGACAGAGATAAGGATGGAGGACTGCCTGGTCTTTGTTTCTTTCTTATACTTTAAAAAAATGTTTATTTATTTATTTATTTATTTATTTATTTATTTATTTATTTATTTATGTATTTATTAGAAATAAGTACACTGTAGCAGTCTTCAGACACTCTAGAAGAGGGTCTCATTTTCTGGAGAATCTAAATCCCTCTTATGGTCTTCATATGATGTACATAAACACAGCCTCACATATACGTCTACAAATTTAAAGATGGTTGGGCCCACTGAAAGGGCTCAACAATTAACAGCATTGTCTCTTCTTCCAGAGAACTTGGGATCAACTACCAGCAACTATATGGTGGCCCATCTCAAGTTCCAGGGGATAAGACAGACAGACAGACAGACAAAGATAAGGATGGCAGGCCTGCCTGATTTTTCTTTCTTTCTTATCCTTTTAAAAAATGTTATTTATTTGTTTATTTGTTTATTTATTTATTTATTTATTTATTTATTTATTTATCAGATATAAGTACACTGTAGCTGTCTTCAGACTCTCCAGAAGAGGGTGTCAGATTCTGGAGAATCTATATCCCTCTTATGGTCTGCATATGATGTACATGAACACAGCCTCACATATACTTCTAAAAATTTAAAGATGGGTGGGGCCACTGAAAGGGCTCAAAAATTAACAGCATTGTCTCCTCTTCCAGAGAACCTGGGATCAACTACCAGCAACTATATGGTGGCCCATCTCGAGTCCAAGGGGATCAGACAGACTGTAGAAAGACAGAAAGACAGACAGAGATAAGGATGGCAGGCCTGCCTGGTTTTTCTTTCTTTCTTATCCTGTTTAAAAAATGTTTATTTATTTATTTATTTATTTATTTATTTATTTATTTATTTATTTGATATAAGTACACTGTAGCTGTCTTCAGACACTCCAGAAGAGGGTGTCAGATTCTGGAGAATCTAAATCACATTTATGGTCTGCATAAGATGTACATAAACACAGCCTCACATATACTTCTAAATATTTAAAGATGGGTGGGGCCACAGAAAGGGCTCAACAATTAACAGCATTGTCTCCTCTTCCAGAGAACCTTGGATAAACTACCAGCAACTATATGGTGGCCCATCTCCAGTTCTAGGGTATCACACAGACAGACAGACAGACAGAGATAAGGGTGGCAGGCTTGCCTGGTCTTTCTTTCTGTCTTATCCTTTTTAAAAAATGTTTATTTATTTATTTATTTATTTATTTATTTATTTATTTATTTATTTATTTATTTATTAGATATAAGTACACTGTAAATGTCTTCAGAAAATACAGAAGAGGGTGTCAGATTCTGGAGAATCTAAATCCCTCTTATGGTCTGCATATGATGTACATAAACACAGCCTCACATACCCTTCTAAAAATTTAAAGATGGGTGGGGCCACTGAAAGGGCTCAACAATTAACAGCATTGTCTCCTCTTCCAGAGAACCTGGGATCAACTACCAGCAACTATATGGTGGCCTATCTCCAGTTCCAAAGGATCATATAGATAGACAGACAGACAGACAGAGATAAGGATGGCAGGACTTCCTGGTGTTTCTTTCTTTCTTATCCTTTTAAAAAAATGTTTATTTATTTATTTATTCATGTATTTATTATATTTACGTACACTGTAGCTGTCTTCAGACACTCCTGAAGAGGGTGTCAGTTTCTGGAGAATCTAAATCAGTCTTATGGTCTGAATATGATGTACATAAACACAGCCTCAGATATACTTATAAAAATTTAATGAAGGGTGGGGCCACTGAAAGGGCTCAATAATTTACAGCATTGTCTCCTCTTCCAGAGAACCTTGGATAAACTACCAGTAACTATATGGTGGCCCATATCCAGTACCAGAAGATCAGACAGACAGACAGACAGACAGACAGAGATAAGAATGGCAGGCCTGCCAGGTCTTTCTTTCTTTCTTGTCCTTTTTAAAAAATGTTTATTTATTTATGTATTTATTATATATAAGTACTCTGTAGCTATCTACAGACACTCCAGAAGAGGGTGTCAGATTCTGAAGAATCTAAAACCATCTTATGGTCTGCATATGATGTACATAAACACAGCCTCAGATATACTTCTAAAAATTTAAAGATGGGTGGGGCCACTGAAAGGGCTCAACAATTAACAGCATTGTCTCCTCTTCCAGAGAACCTGGGATCAACTACCAGCAACTATATAGTGGCCTATCTTCAGTTCCAAAGGATCATATAGAGAGACAGACAGACAGACAGAAAAGAGGATGGCAGGCCTGCCTGGTCTTTCTTTCTTTCTTATCCATTTGAAAAAATGTTTACTTATTAATTAATTAATTAATTAATTAATTTATTTATTTATTAGATATAAGTACACTGTAGCTGTCTTCAGACACTCCAGTAGAGGGTGTCAGATTCTGAAGAATCTAAAACCATCTTATGGTCTGCATATGATGTACATAAACACAGCCTCAGATATACTTCTAAAATTTAATGAAGGGAGGGGCCACTGAAAGGGCTCAACAATTAACAGCATGATCTCCTCTTCCAGAGAACCTGGGATCAACTACCAGCAACTTTATGGTGGCCCATCTACAGTTCCAGGGCATCAGACAGACAGACAGACAGACAGAGATAAGGATGGCAGGCCTGCCATGTCTTTCTTTCTTACTTATCCTGTTTAAAAAATGTTTATTTATTTATTTATTTATTTATTTACGTATTTATTAGATATAATTACACTGTAGCTGTCTTCAGACAGTCCAGAAAAGGGTGTCAATTCTTTAGAATCCAAATCCCTCTTATGGTCTGCATATGATGTACATAAACACAGCCTCACATATACTTCTAAACATTTAAAGATGGGTGGGGCCACTGAAAGGGCTCAACAATGAACAGCATTGTCTCCTCTTCCAGAGAACCTGGGAAAAACTAACAGCAAATATATGGTGGCTCTTATCCAGTTCCAAAAGTTCAGACAGAGAGACAGACAGACAGAGATAAGGATGGCAGGCCTGCCTGATTTTTCTTTCTTTCTTATCCTTTATAAAAAATGTTTATTTATTTATTAATTTATTTATTTATGTATTTATTAGATATAAGTACACTGTAGCTGTCTTCAGACACTCCAGTAGACGGTTTCAGATTCTGAAAAATCTAAAACCATCTTCTGGTCTGCATATGATGTACATAAACACAGCCTCAGATATACTTCAAAAAATTTAATGAAGGATGGGGCCACTGAAAGGGCTCAACAATTAACAGCATTATCTCCTCTTCCAGAAAACCTGGGATTAACTACCAGCAACTATATGGTGGCTCATCTCCAGTTCCCAGGGATCAGACAGACAGACAGACACACAGACAGAGATATCGATGGCAGGCCTGCCTGGTCTTTCTTTCTTTCTTATACTTTTTAAAAAATGTTTATTTATTTATTTATTCATGTATTTATTAGATATAAGTACACTGTAGCTGTCTTAGACACTCCAGAAGTGGGTGTCTGGTTCTGTAGAATCTAAATCCCTCTTATGGTCTGCATATGATGTACATAAACACAGCCTAACATACAGTTCTAAATATTTAAAAATGGGTGGGGCCATTAAAAGGGCTCAACAATGAACAGCATTGTCTCCTCTTCCAGAGAACCTCGGCTCAACTACCAGCAACTATATGGTGGCCCATCTCCAGTTCCAGGGGATCAGACAGACAGACAGTCAGACATACAGAGATAAGGATGGCAGGACTGCCTGGTCTTTCTTTCTTTCTTATCCTTTTGAAAAAATGTTTACTTATTTATTTATTTATGTATTTATTAGATATAAGTAAACTGTAGCTGTCTTCAGACACTCCAGTAGAGGGTGTCAGATTCTGGAGAATCTAAATCCCTCTTATGGCCTGCATATGATGTACATAAACACAGACTCATGTATACTTCTAAAAATTTAAAGATGTGTGGGGCCACTGAGAGGGCTCAAAAATTAACAGCATTGTCTCATCTTCCAGAGAACCTGGGATCAACTACCAGCAACTATATGGTGGCTCATCTCCAGTTCCAGTGGATCAGAAAGACAGAGAGACAGACAGACAGAGATAAGGATGGCAGGCCTGCCTGGTCTTTCTTTATTTCTTATCCTTTATAAAAAATGTTTATTTATTTATTTATTTATTTATTTATTTATTTATGTATTTATTAGATATAAGTACACTGTAGCCGTCTTCAGACACTCCAGAAGAGGGTGTCAGATTCTAGAGAATCTAAATCCCTCTTATGGTCTGCATATGATGTACATAAACACAGCCTCACATATACTTCTAAAAATTTAAAGAAAGGTGGGACCACTGAAAGGGCTCAACAATTACCATCACTGTCTCCACTTCCAGAGAACCTGGGATCAACTACCAGCAACTATATGGTGGCCCATCTGCAGTTTCAGGGGATCAGACAGACAGACAGACAGACAGAGATAAGGATGGCAGGCCTGCCAGGTCTTTCTTTCTTACTTATCCTGTTTAAAAAATGTTTATTTATTTATTTTTTTAAGTATTTATGTATTTATTAGATATAAGTACACTGTAGCTGTTCAGACACTCCAGAAGAGTGTGTCAGATTCTGGAGAATCTAAATCCCTCTTATGGTCTGCATATGATGTACATAAACACAGCCTCACGTATAATTCTAAAAATTTAAAGATGGGTGGGACCACTAAAAGGGCTTAACAATTAACATCATTGTCTCCTCTTCCAGAGAACCTGGGATCAACTACCAGCAACTATATGGTGGCCCATATCCAGTTCCAAAGGTTCAGACAGACAGACAGACAGACAGAGATACGGATGGCAGGCCTGCCTGATTTTTCTTTCTTTCTTATCCTTTATAAAAAATGTTTATTTATTTATTAATTTATTTATTTATGTATTTATTAGATATAAGTACACTGTAGCTGTCTTCAGACACTCCAGTAGACGGTTTCAGATTCTGAAAAATCTAAAACCATCTTCTGGTCTGCATATGATGTACATAAACACAGCCTCAGATATACTTTAAAAAATTTAATGAAGGGTGTGGCCACTAAAAGGGATCAACAATTAACAGCACTGTCTCCTCTTCCAGAGAACCTGGGATCAATAACCAGTAATTATATGGTGGCCCATCTCCAGTTCCAGGGGATCAGACAGACACACAGACAGACAGACAGAGATAAGGATGGCAGGCCTGCCTGGTCTTTCTTTCTTTCTTATCATTTTAAAAAAGGTTTATTTATTTATTTATGTATTTATTAGATATAAGTACACTATAGCTATCTTCAGACACTCCAGAAGAGGGTGTTTGATTCTGCAGAACGTAAATCCCATTTATGTTCTGCATATGATGTACATAAAAACAGCCTCACATATTCTTCTAAAAATTTAAAGATGGTTGGGGCCACTGAAAGGAACCAACAATTAACAGCATTGTCTCCTCTTCCAGAGAACCTGGGATCAACTACCAGCAACTATATGTTGGCCCATCTCCAGTTTCAGGGGATCAGACAGACAAACAGACAAACAGAAAGACAGAGATAAGGATGGCAGGCCTGCCTGGTCTTTCTTTCTTTCTTATCCTTTTTAAAAAATGTTTATTTATTTATTTATGTATTTTTTAGATATAAGTACACTGTAGCTGTCTTCAGACATTCCAGAAGAGGGTGTCAGATTCTGGAGAATCTAAATCCCTCTTATGGTCTGCATATGATGTACATAAACACAGCCTCACATATACTTCTAAAAATTTAAAGATGGGTGGGGTCACTAAAGAAAGGGCTCAACAATTAACAGCATTGTCTCCTCTTCCAGAGAACCTGGGATGAACTACCAGCAACTATATGGTGGCCCATCTCCAGTTCCAGGGGATCAGACAGACAGACAGACAGACAGAGATAAGGATGGCAGGCGGGCCTGGTCTTTCTTTCTTTATTATACTGTTGAAAAAATGTTTATTTATTTATTTATTTATTTTTATTTATGTATTTATTAGATATAAGTACACTGTAGCTGTCTTCAGACACTCTAGAAAAGGGTCTCATCTTCTGGAGAATCTAAATCCCTCTTATGGTCTTCATATGATGTACATAAACACAGCCTCACATATACTTCTAAAAATTTAAAGATGGGTGGGCCCACTGAAAGGGCTCAACAATTAACAGCATTGTCTCTTCTTCCAGAGAACGTGGGATCAACTACCAGCAACTATATGGTGGCCCATCTCAAGTTCCAGGGGATAAGACAGACAGACAGACAGACAGAGATAAGGATGGCAGGCCTGCCTGATTTTTCTTTCTTTCTTATCCTTATAAAAAAATGTTTATTTATTTGTTTATTTGTTTATTTATTTATTTATTTATTTATTTATTTATTTATTTATTTATCAGATATAAGTACACTGTAGCTGTCTTCAGACTCTCCAGAAGAGGGTGTCAGATTCTGGAGAATCTATATCCCTCTTATGGTCTGCATATGATGTACATGAACACAGCCTCACATATACTTCTAAAAATTTAAAGATGGGTGGGGCCACTGAAAGGGCTCAAAAATTAACAGCATTGTCTCCTCTTCCAGAGAACCTGGGATCAACTACCAGCAACTATATGGTGGCCCATCTCGAGTCCAAGGGGATCAGACAGACTGTAGACAGACAGAAAGACAGACAGATATAAGGATGGCAGGCCTGCCTGGTCTTTCTTTCTTTCTTATCCTGTTTAAAAAATGTTTATTTATTTATTTATTTATTTATTTATTTATTTATTTAATATAAGTACACTGTAGTTGTCTTCAGACACTCCAGAAGAGGGTGTCAGATTCTGGAGATTCTAAATCACATTTATGGTCTGCATAAGATGTACATAAACACAGCCTCACATATACTTCTAAATATTTAAAGATGGGTGGCGCCACTGAAAGGGCTCAACAATTAACAGCATTGTATCCTCTTCCAGAGAACCTGGGATCAACTACCAGCAACACTATGGTGGCCCATCTACAGTTCCAGGGTATCAGACAGACAGACAGACAGACAGACAGACAGAGATAAGGGTTGCAGGCCTGCCCGGTCTTTCTTACTTTCTTATCCTTTTAAAAAATGTTTATTTATTTATTTATTTATTTATTTATTTATTTATTTATTTATTCATTTATTTATTTATTTATTTATGTATTTATTAGATATAAGTAAACTGTAGCTGTCTTCAGACACTCCAGAAGAGGGTGTCAGATTCTGGAGAATCTAAATCCCTCTTATGGTCTGCATATGATGTACATAAACACAGCCTCACATATACTTCTAAAATTTTAAAGATGGGTGGAGCCACAGAAAGGGCTCAACAATTAACAGCATTGTCTCCTCTTCCAGAGAACCTTGGATAAACTACCAGCAACTATATGGTGGCCCATCTCCAGTTCTAGGGTATCACACAGACAGACAGACAGACAGAGATAAGGGTGGCAGGCTTGCCTGGTCTTTCTTTCTGTCTTATCCTTTTTAAAAAATGTTTATTTATTTATTTATTTATTTATTTATTTATTTATTTATTTATTTATTTATTAGATATAAGTACACTGTAGCTGTCTTCAGAAAATACAGAAGAGGGTGTCAGATTCTGGAGAATCTAAATCCCTCTTATGGTCTGCATATGATGTACATAAACACAGCCTCACATACCCTTCTTAAAATTTAAAGATGGGTGGGGCCACTGAAAGGGCTCAACAATTAACAGCATTGTCTCCTCTTCCAGAGAACCTGGGATCAACTACCAGCAACTATATGGTGGCCTATCTCCAGTTCCAAAGGATCATATAGATAGACAGACAGACAGACAGAGATAAGGATGGCAGGACTTCCTGGTGTTTCTTTCTTTCTTATCCTTTTTAAAAAATGTTTATTTATTTATTTATTCATGTATTTATTATATTTACGTACACTGTAGCTGTCTTCAGACACTCCAGAAGAGGGTGTCAGTTTCTGGAGAATCTAAATCACTCTTATGGTCTGAATATGATGTACATAAACACAGACTCAGATATACTTATAAAAATTTAATGAAGGGTGGGGCCACTGAAAGGGCTCAATAATTTACAGCATTGTCTCCTCTTCCAGAGAACCTTGGATAAACTACCAGCAACTATATGGTGGCCCATATCCAGTACCAGAGGATCAGACAGACAGACAGGCAGACAGACAGAGATAAGGATGGCAGGCCTGCCAGGTCTTTCTTTCTTTCTTGTCCTTTTTAAAAAATGTTTATTTATTTATGTATTTATTATATATAAGTACTCTGTAGCTATCTACAGACACTCCAGAAGAGGGTGTCAGATTCTGAAGAATCTAAAACCATCTTATGGTCTGCATATGATGTACATAAACACAGCCTCAGATATACTTCTAAAAATTTAAAGATGGGTGGGGCCACTGAAAGGGCTCAACAATTAACAGCATTGTCTCCTCTTTCAGAGAACCTGGGATCAACTACCAGCAACTATATGGTGACCTATCTTCAGTTCCAAAGGATCATATAGAGAGACAGACAGACAGACAGAAATGAGGATGGCAGGCCTGCCTGGTCTTTCTTTCTTTCTTATCCATTTGAAAAAATGTTTACTTATTAATTAATTAATTAATTAATTCATTCATTTATTTATTAGATATAAGTACACTGTAGCTGTCTTCAGACACTCCAGAAAAGGGTGTGAGATTCTGGAGAATCTAAATACCTCTTATGGTCTGCATATGATGTACATAAACACAGACTCAAGTATACTTCTAAAAATTTAAAGATGGGTGGGGCCAAAGAATGGGCTCAACAATTAACAGTGTTGTCTCCTCTTCCAGAGAACCTGGGATCAACTACCAGCAACTATATCGTGGCCCATATGCAGTTCCAGGGATCAGACAGACAGACAGACAGACAGAGATAAGGATGGCAGGCCTGCCTTGTCTTTCTTTCTTACTTATCCTGTTTAAAAAATGTATATTTATTTATTTATTTATTTATGTATTTATTAGATATAAGTACACTGTAGCTGTCTTCAGACACTCCAGAAGAGGGTGTCAGATTCTGGAGAATTTAAATCACTCTTATGGTCTGCATATGATGTACATAAATACAGCCTCACATTTACCTCTAAAAATTTAAAGATGGGTGGGGCCACTGAGAGGGCTCAACAATTAACAGCATTGTCTCCTCTTCCAGAGAACATTGGATAAACTACCAGCAACTATATGGTGGCCCATCTTCAGTTCCAGGGTATCAGACAGACACACAGAGAGACAGAGATAAGGATGGAGGCCTGCCTGGTCTTTCTTTCTTTCTTATACTTTAAAAAAATGTTTATTTATTTATTTATTTATTTATTTATTTATTTATTAGAAATAATTACACTGTAGCTGTCTTCAGACACTCTAGAAGAGGGTCTCATCTTCTGGAGAATCTAAATCCCTCTTATGGTCTTCATATGATGTACATAAACACAGCCTCACATATACTTCTAAAAATTTAAAGATGGGTGGGCCCACTGAAAGGGCTCAACAATTAACAGCATTGTCTCCTCTTCCAGAGAACCTTGGATAAACTACCAGCAACTATATGGTGGCCCATCTCCAGTTCTAGGGTATCACACAGACAGACAGACAGACAGAGATAAGGGTGGCAGGCTTGCCTGGTCTTTCTTTCTGTCTTATCCTTTTTAAAAAATGTTTATTTATTTATTTATTTATTTATTTATTTATTTATTTATTTATTTATTTATTTATTAGATATAAGTACACTGTAGCTGTCTTCAGAAAATACAGAAGAGGGTGTCAGATTCTGGAGAATCTAAATCCCTCTTATGGTCTGCATATGATGTACATAAACACAGCCTCACATACCCTTCTAAAAATTTAAAGATGGGTGGGGCCACTGAAAGGGCTCAACAATTAACAGCATAGTCTCCTCTTCCAGAGAACCTGGGATCAACTACCAGCAACTATATGGTGGCCTATCTCCAGTTCCAAAGGATCATATAGATAGACAGACAGACAGACAGAGATAAGGATGGCAGGACTTCCTGGTGTTTCTTTCTTTCTTATCCTTTTTAAAAAATGTTTATTTATTTATTTATTCATGTATTTATTATATTTACGTACACTGTAGCTGTCTTCAGACACTCCAGAAGAGGGTGTCAGTTTCTGGAGAATCTAAATCACTCTTATGGTCTGAATATGATGTACATAAACACAGCCTCAGATATACTTATAAAAATTTAATGAAGGGTGGGGCCACTGAAAGGGCTCAATAATTTACAGCATTGTCTCCTCTTCCAGAGAACCTTGGATAAACTACCAGCAACTATATGGTGGCCCATATCCAGTACCAGAGGATCAGACAGACAGACAGGCAGACAGACAGAGATAAGGATGGCAGGCCTGCCAGGTCTTTCTTTCTTTCTTGTCCTTTTTAAAAAATGTTTATTTATTTATGTATTTATTATATATAAGTACTCTGTAGATATCTACAGACACTCCAGAAGAGGGTGTCAGATTCTGAAGAATCTAAAACCATCTTATGGTCTGCATATGATGTACATAAACACAGCCTCAGATATACTTCTAAAAATTTAAAGATGGGTGGGGCCACTGAAAGGGCTCAACAATTAACAGCATTGTCTCCTCTTCCAGAGAACCTGGGATCAACTACCAGCAACTATATGGTGACCTATCTTCAGTTCCAAAGGATCATATAGAGAGACAGACAGACAGACAGAAATGAGGATGGCAGGCCTGCCTGGTCTTTCTTTCTTTCTTATCCATTTGAAAAAATGTTTACTTATTAATTAATTAATTAATTAATTATTTAATTTATTTATTTATTAGATATAAGTACACTGTAGCTGTCTTCAGACACTCCAGAAGAGGGTGTGAGATTCAGGAGAATCTAAATACCTCTTATGGTCTGCATATGATGTACATAAACACAGACTCAAGTATACTTCTAAAAATTTAAAGATGGGTGGGGCCAAAGAATGAGCTCAACAATTAACAGTGTTGTCTCCTCTTCCAGAGAACCTGGGATCAACTACCAGCAACTATATGGTGGCCCATATGCAGTTCCAGGGATCAGACAGACAGACAGACAGACAGAGATAAGGATGGCAGGCCTGCCTGGTCTTTCTTTCTTACTTATCCTGTTTAAAAAATGTTTATTTATTTATTTATTTATTTATGTATTTATTAGATATAAGTACACTGTAGCTGTCTTCAGACACTCCAGAAGAGGGTGTCAGATTCTGGAGAATTTAAATCACTCTTATGGTCTGCATATGATGTACATAAATACAGCCTCACATTTACCTCTAAAAATTTAAAGTTGGGTGGGGCCACTGAGAGGGCTCAACAATTAACAGCATTGTCTCCTCTTCCAGAGAACATTGGATAAACTACCAGCAACTATATGGTGGCCCATCTCCAGTACCAGGGTATCAGACAGACAGACAGACAGACAGAGATAAGGATGAAGGCCTGCCTGGTCTTTCTTTCTTTCTTATACTTTAAAAAAATGTTTATTTATTTATTTATTTATTTATTTATTTATTTATTTATTAGAAATAAGTACACTGTAGCTGTCTTCAGACACTCTAGAAGAGGGTCTCATCTTCTGGAGAATCTAAATCCCTCTTATGGTCTTCATATGATGTACATAAACACAGCCTCACATATACTTCTAAAAATTTAAAGATGGGTGGGCCCACTGAAAGGGCTCAACAATTAAAAGCATTGTCTCTTCTTCCAGAGAACGTGGGATCAACTACCAGCAACTATATGGTGGCCCATCTCAAGTTCCAGGGGATAAGACAGACAGACAGACAGACAGAGATAAGGATGGCAGGCCTGCCTGATTTTTCTTTCTTTCTTATCCTTTTAAAAAAATGTTTATTTATTTGCTTATTTGTTTATTTATTTATTTATTTATTTATCAGATATAAGTACACTGTAGCTGTCTTCAGACTCTCCAGAAGAGGGAGTCAGATTCTGGAGAATCTATATCCCTCTTATGGTCTGCATATGATGTACATGAACACAGCCTCACATATACTTCTAAAAATTTAAAGATGGGTGGGGCCACTGAAAGGGCTCAAAAATTAACAGCATTGTCTCCTCTTCCAGAGAACCTGGGATCAACTACCAGCAACAATATGGTGGCCCATCTCGAGTCCAAGGGGATCAGACAGACTGTAGACAGACAGAAAGACAGACAGAGATAAGGATGGCAGGCCTGCCTGGTCTTTCTTTCTTTCTTATCCTGTTTAAAAAATGTTTATTTATTTATTTATTTATTTATTCATTTATTTATTTAATATAAGTACACTGTAGCTGTCTTCAGACACTCCAGAAGAGGGTGTCAGATTCTGGAGAATCTAAATCACATTTATGGTCTGCATAAGATGTACATAAACACAGCCTCACATATACTTCTAAATATTTAAAGATGGGTGGCGCCACTGAAAGGGCTCAACAATTAACAGCATTGTATCCTCTTCCAGAGAACCTGGGATCAACTACCAGCAACACTATGGTGGCCCATCTACAGTTCCAGGGTATCAGACAGACAGACAGACAGACAGACAGAGATAAGGGTGGCAGGCCTTCCCGGTCTTTCTTACTTTCTTATCCTTTTAAAAAAATGTTTATTTATTTATTTATTTATTTATTTATTTATTTATTTATGTATTTATTAGATATAAGTAAACTGTAGCTGTCTTCAGACACTCCAGAAGAGGGTGTCAGATTCTGGAGAATCTAAATCCCTCTTATGGTCTGCATATGATGTACATAAACACAGCCTCACATATACTTCTAAAATTTTAAAGATGGGTGGAGCCACAGAAAGGGCTCAACAATTAACAGCATTGTCTCCTCTTCCAGAGAACCTTGGATAAACTACCAGCAACTATATGGTGGCCCATCTCAGGTTCTAGGGTATCACACAGACAGACAGACAGAGATAAGGGTGGCAGGCTTGCCTGGTCTTTCTTTCTGTCTTATCCTTTTTAAAAAATGTTTGTTTATTTATTTATTTATTTATTTATTTATTTATGTATTTATTAGATATAAGTACACTGTAGCTGTCTTCAGAAAATACAGAAGAGGGTGTCAGATTCTGGAGAATCTAAATCCCTCTTATAGTCTGCATATGATGTACATAAACACAGCCTCACATACCCTTCTAAAAATTTAAAGATGGGTGGGGCCACTGAAAGGGCTCAACAATTAACAGCATTGTCTCCTCTTCCAGAGAACCTGGGATCAACTACCAGCAACTATATGGTGGCCTATCTCCAGTTCCAAAGGATCATATAGATAGACAGACAGACAGACAGAGATAAGGATGGCTGGACTTCCTGGTGTTTCTTTCTTTCTTTTCCTTTTTAAAAAATGTTTATTTATTTATTTATTCATGTATTTATTATATTTACGTACACTGTAGCTGTCTTCAGACACTCCAGAAGAGGGTGTCAGTTTCTGGAGAATCTAAATCACTCTTATGGTCTGAATATGATGTACATAAACACAGCCTCAGATATACTTATAAAAATTTAATGAAGGGTGGGGCCACTGAAAGGGCTCAATAATTTACAGCATTGTCTCCTCTTCCAGAGAACCTTGGATAAACTACCAGCAACTATATGGTGGCCCATATCCAGTACCAGAGGATCAGACAGACAGACAGGCAGACAGACAGAGATAAGGATGGCAGGCTGCCAGGTCTTTCTTTCTTTCTTGTCCTTTTTAAAAAATGTTTATTTATTTATGTATTTATTATATATAAGTACTCTGTAGATATCTACAGACACTCCAGAAGAGGGTGTCAGATTCTGAAGAATCTAAAACCATCTTATGGTCTGCATATGATGTACATAAACACAGCCTCAGATATACTTCTAAAAATTTAAAGATGGGTGGGGCCACTGAAAGGGCTCAACAATTAACAGCATTGTCTCCTCTTCCAGAGAACCTGGGATCAACTACCAGCAACTATATGGTGACCTATCTTCATTTACAAAGGATCATATAGAGAGACAGACAGACAGACAGAAATGAGGATGGCAGGCCTGCCTGGTCTTTCTTTCTTTCTTATCCATTTGAAAAAATGTTTACTTATTAATTAATTAATTAATTTATTTATTTATTTATTTATTTATTAGATAAAAGTACACTGTAGCTGTCTTCAGACACTCCAGAAGAGGGTGTGAGATTCAGGAGAATCTAAATACCTCTTATGGTCTGCATATGATGTACATAAACACAGACCCAAGTATACTTCTAAAAATTTAAAGATGGGTGGGGCCAAAGAATGGGCTCAACAATTAACAGCGTTGTCTCCTCTTCCAGAGAACCTGGGATCAACTACCAGCAACTATATGGTGGCCCATCTGCAGTTCCAGGGATCAGACAGACAGACAGACAGACAGAGATAAGGATGGCAGGCCTGCCTGGTCTTTCTTTCTTACTTATCCTGTTTAAAAAATGTGTATTTATTTATTTATTTATATATTTATGTATTTATTAGATATAAGTACACTGTAGCTGTCTTCAGACACTCCAGAAGAGGGTGTCAGATTCTGGAGAATTTAAATCACTCTTATGGTCTGCATATGATGTACATAAATACAGCCTCACATTTACCTCTAAATATTTAAAGATGGGTGGGGCCACTGAGAGGGCTCAACAATTAACAGCATTGTCTCCTCTTCCAGAGAACATTGGATAAACTACCAGCAACTATATGGTGGCCCATCTCCAGTTCCAGGGTATCAGACAGACAGACAGAGTGACAGAGATAAGGATGGAGGCCTGCCTGGTCTTTCTTTCTTTCTTATACTTTAAAAAAATGTTTATTTATTTATTTATTTATTTATTTATTTATTTATTTATTTATGTATTTATTAGAAATAAGTACACTGTAGCTGTCTTCAGACACTCTAGAAGAGGGTCTCATCTTCTGGAGAATCCAAATCCCTCTTATGGTCTTCATATGATGTACATAAACACAGCCTCACATATACTTCTAAAAATTTAAAGATGGGTGGGCCCACTGAAAGGGCTCAACAATTAACAGCATTGTCTCTTCTTCCAGAGAACTTGGGATCAACTACCAGCAACTATATGGTGGCCCATCTCAAGTTCCAGGGGATAAGACAGACAGACAGACAGACAGAGATAAGGATGGCAGGCCTGCCTGATTTGTCTTTCTTTTTTATCCTTTTAAAAAATGTTTATTTATTTGTTTATTTATTTATTTATTTATTTATTTATTTATCAGATATAAGTACACTGTAGCTGTCTTCAGACTCTCCAGAAGAGGTTGTCAGATTCTGGAGAATCTATATCCCTCTTATGGTCTGCATATGATGTACATGAACACAGCCTCACATATACTTCTAAAAATTTAAAGATGGGTGGGGCCACTGAAAGGGCTCAAAAATTAACAGCATTGTCTCCTCTTCCAGAGAACCTGGGATCAACTACCAGCAACTATATGGTGGCCCATCTCGAGTCCAAGGGGATCAGACAGACTGTAGACAGTCAGAAAGACAGACAGAGATAAGGATGGCAGGCCTGCCTGGTTTTTCTTTCTATCTTATCCTGTTTAAAAAATGTTTATTTATTTATTTATTTATTTATTTATTTATTTATTTATTTATTTGATATAAGTACACTGTAGCTGTCTTCAGACACTCCAGAAGAGGGTGTCAGATTCTGGAGAATCTAAATCACATTTATGGTCTGCATAAGATGTACATAAACACAGCCTCACATATACTTCTAAATATTTAAAGATGGGTGGCGCCACTGAAAGGGCTCAACAATTAACAGCATTGTATCCTCTTCCAGAGAACCTGGGATCAACTACCAGCAACACTATGTTGGCCCATCTACAGTTCCAGGGTATCAGACAGACAGACAGACAGACAGACAGACAGACAGAGATAAGGGTGGCAGGCCTGCCCGGTCTTTCTTACTTTCTTATCTTTTTTAAAAAATGTTTATTTATTTATTTATTTATTTATTTATTCATTTATTTATTTATTTATTTATGTATTTATTAGATATAAGTAAACTGTAGCTGTCTTCAGACACTCCAGAAGAGGGTGTCAGATTCTGGAGAATCTAAATCCCTCTTATGGTCTGCATATGATGTACATAAACACAGCCTCACATATACTTCTAAAATTTTAAAGATGGGTGGGGCCACAGAAAGGGCTCAACAATTAACAGCATTGTCTCCTCTTCCAGAGAACCTTGGATAAACTACCAGCAACTATATGGTGGCCCATCTCCAGTTCTAGGGTATCACACAGACAGACAGACAGACAGATATAAGGGTGGCAGGCTTGCCTGGTCTTTCTTTCTGTCTTATCCTTTTTAAAAAATGTTTATTTATTTATTTATTTATTTATTTATTTATTTATTTATTTATTTATTTATTTATTAGATATAAGTACACTGTAACTGTCTTCAGAAAATACAGAAGAGGGTGTCAGATTCTGGAGAATCTAAATCCCTCTTATGGTCTGCATATGATGTACATAAACACAGCCTCACATACCCTTCTAAAAATTTAAAGATTTGTGGGGCCACTGAAAGGGCTAAACAATTAAGAGCATTGTCTCCTCTTCCAGAGAACCTGGGATCAACTACCAGCAACTATATGGTGGCCTATCTCCAGTTCCAAAGGATCATATAGATAGACAGACAGACAGACAGAGATAAGGATGGCAGGACTTCCTGGTGTTTCTTTCTTTTTATCCTTTTTAAAAAATGTTTATTTATTTATTTATTTATTCATGTATTTATTATATTTACGTACACTGTAGCTGTCTTCAGACACTCCAGAAGAGGGTGTCAGTTTCTGGAGAATCTAAATCACTCTTATGGTCTGAATATGATGTACATAAACACAGCCTCAGATATACTTATAAAAATTTAATGAAGGGTGGGGCCACTGAAAGGGCTCAATAATTTACAGCATTGTCTCCTCTTCCAGAGAACCTTGGATAAACTACCAGCAACTATATGGTGGCCATATCCAGTACCAGAGGATCAGACTGACAGACAGACAGACAGACAGAGATAAGAATGGCAGGCCTGCCAGGTCTTTCTTTCTTTCTTGTCCTTTTTAAAAAATGTTTATTTATTTATGTATTTATTATATATAAGTACTCTGTAGCTATCTACAGACACTCCAGAAGAAGGTGTCAGATTCTGAAGAATCTAAAACCATCTTATGGTCTGCATATGATGTACATAAACACAGCCTCAGATATACTTCTAAAAATTTAAAGATGGGTGGGGCCACTGAAAGGGCTCAACAATTAACAGCATTGTCTCCTCTTCCAGAGAACCTGGGATCAACTACCAGCAACTATATAGTGGCCTATCTTCAGTTCCAAAGGATCATATAGAGAGACAGACAGACAGACAGAAATGAGGATGGCAGGCCTGCCTGGTCTTTCTTTCTTTCTTATCCATTTGAAAAAATGTTTACTTATTAATTAATTAATTAATTTATTTATTTATTTATTTATTTATTTATTTATTTATTTATGTATTTTTTAGATATAAGTACACTGTAGCTGTCTTCAGACACTCCAGTATAGGGTGTCAGATTCTGGAGAATCTAAATCCCTCTTATGGTCTGCATATGATGTACATAAACACAGCCTCACATATACTTCTAAAAATTTAAAGATGGGAGGGGCCACTGAAAGGGCTCAATAATTAAGAGCATTGTCTCCTCTTCCAGAGAACCTGGGATCAACTACAAGCAACTATATGGTTGCCCATCTCCAGTTCCAGGGGATCAGACAGAGAGACAGACAGACAGACAGAGATAAGAATGGCAGGCCTGCCAGGTCTTTCTTTCTTTCTTGTCCTTTTTAAAAAATGTTTATTTATTTATGTATTTATTATATATAAGTACTCTGTAGCTATCTACAGACACTCCAGAAGAAGGTGTCAGATTCTGAAGAATCTAAAACCATCTTATGGTCTGCATATGATGTACATAAACACAGCCTCAGATATACTTCTAAAAATTTAAAGATGGGTGGGGCCACTGAAAGGGCTCAACAATTAACAGCATTGTCTCCTCTTCCAGAGAACCTGGGATCAACTACCAGCAACTATATAGTGGCCTATCTTCAGTTCCAAAGGATCATATAGAGAGACAGACAGACAGACAGAAATGAGGATGGCAGGCCTGCCTGGTCTTTCTTTCTTTCTTATCCATTTGAAAAAATGTTTACTTATTAATTAATTAATTAATTAATTAATTTATTTATTTATTTATTTATTTATTTATTTATGTATGTATTTTTTAGATATAAGTACACTGTAGCTGTCTTCAGACACTCCAGTATAGGGTGTCAGATTCTGGAGAATCTAAATCCCTCTTATGGTCTGCATATGATGTACATAAACACAGCCTCACATATACTTCTAAAAATTTAAAGATGGGAGGGGCCACTGAAAGGGCTCAATAATTAAGAGCATTGTCTCCTCTTCCAGAGAACCTGGGATCAACTACAAGCAACTATATGGTTGCCCATCTCCAGTTCCAGGGGATCAGACAGAGAGACAGACAGACAGACAGAGATAAGGATGGAAGGCCTGCCTGGTCTTTCTTTCTTTCTTATCCTTTTTAAAAAATGTTTATTTATTTATTTATTTATTTATGTATTTATTAGATATGAGTACACTGTAGCTATCTTCAGACACTCCAGAAGAGGGTGTCATATTCTGGAGAATCTAAATCCCTCTTATTGTCTGCATATGATGTACATAAACACAGCCTCACATACACCTCTAAAAATTTAAAGATGAGTGGGGCCACTGAAAGGGCTCAACAATTAACAGCATTGTCTCCTCTTCCAGAGAACCTGGGATCAACTACCAGCAACTATATGGTGGCCCATCTCCAGTTCCAGGAGATCAGAAAGACAGACAGACAGACAGAGAAAAGGATGGCAGGCCCTGCCTGGTCTTTCTTTTTTTCTTATCATTTTTTTTAATATTTATTTATTTATTTATTTATTTATTTATTTATTTATTTATTAGACATAAGTACACTGTAGCTGTCTTCAGACACTCCAGAAGAGGGTGTCAGATTTTGGAGAATCTAAATCCCTCTTATAGTCTGCCTATGTTGTACATAAACACAGCCTCACATACACTTCTAAAAATTTAAAGATGAGTGGGGCCACTGAAAGGGCTCAACAATTAACAGCATTGTCTCCTCTTCCAGAGAACCTGGGATCAACTACCAGCAACTATATTGTGGCCCATCTCCAGTTCCAGAAGATCAGACAGACAGACAGACAGACAGATAGAGATAAGGATGGCAGGCCTGCCTGGTCTTTCATTTTTTCTTATCCTTTTAAAAAATGTTTATTTATTTATTTATTTATTCATTTATTTATTAGATATAAGTACCCTGTAGCTGCCTTCAGATACTCCAGAAGAGGGTGTCAGATTCTGGAGAATATAAATCCCTCTTATGGTCTGCATATGATGTACATAAACAAAGCCTCACATATACTTCTAAAAATTTAAAGATGGGTGGGGCCACTGAAGGGCTCAACAATTAACAGCATTGTCTCCTCTTACAGAGAACCTGGGATCAACTACCAGCAAAAATATGGTGGCCCATCTCCAGTTTCAGGGGATCAGACAGACAGACAGACAAACAGACAAGGATGGCAGGCCTGCCTGGTTGTTCTTTCTTTCTTATCCTTTTTGAAAAAATGTTTATTTATTTATTTATGTATTTATTAGATATAAGTACACTGTAGAGGTCTTCAGACACTCCAGAAGAGGTTGTCAGATTCTGGAGAATCTAAATCCCTCTTATGGTCTGCATATGATGCACATAAACACAGACTCACATTTACTTCCAAAAATTTAAAGATGGGTGGGGCCACTGAAAGGGCTCAACATTTAACAGCATTGTCTCCTCTTCCAGAGAACCTGAGATCAACTACCAGCAACTATATGGTGGCCCATTTCCAGGTCCAGGGAATCAGAAAGACAGATAGACAGACAGACAGAGATAAGGATGGCAGGCCTGCCTGGTATTTCTTTTTTTCTTATCAATTTTAAAAAAAGTTTATTTATTCATTTATTTATTTATTTATTTATTTATTTATTTATTTATTTATTTATTAGAATAAGTACACTGTAGCTGTCTTCAGACACTCCAGAAGAGGGTGTCAGATTCTGGAGAATCTAAATCCCTCTTATTGTCTGCCTATGATGTACATAAACACAGCCTCACATACACTTCTAAAAATTTAAAGATGAGTGGGGCCACTGAAAGGGCTCAACAATTAACAGCATTGTCTCCTCTTCCAGAGAACCTGGGATCAACTATCAGCCACTATATGGTGGCCCATCTCCAGTTCCCCGGGATCAGACAGACAGACAGACAGACAGACAGAGTTAAGGAACGCAGGCCTGCCTGGACTTTCTTTTTTTCTTATCATTTTTAAAAAATGATTTTTTATTTATTTATTTATTTATTAGATATAAGTACATGGTAGCAGTCTTCTGACACTCCAGAAGACGGTGTCAGATTCTGGACAATCTAAATCCCTCTTATGGTCTGCATATGAGGTACATAAACACAGCCTCACATATACTTCTAAAAATTTAAAGATGGGTGGGGCCACTTTACTGCTCAAAAATTAACAGCATTGTCTCCTCTTCCAGAGAACCTGGGTTCAACTACCAGCAACTATATGGTGGCCCATCTCCAGTTCCAGGGTATCAGACAGACAGACAGACATACAGACAGATAGAGATAAGGATGGCAGGCCTGCCTGGTCTTTCTTTTTTTCTTATCCTTTTTAAGAAATGTTTATTTATTTATTAATGTATATTAGATATAAGTACACTGTAGCTGTCTTCAGACACTGAGGAAGAGGGTGTCAGATTCTGGAGAATCTAAATCCCTCTTATGGACTGCAAATGATGTACATAAGCACAGACTCACAATTACTTCCAAAAATTTAAAGATGTGTGGGGCCACTGAAAGGGCTCAACAATTAACAGCATTGTCTCCTCTTCCAGAGAACCTGGGATCAACTACCAGCAACTATATGGAGGCCCATCTCCAGTTCCAGGGGATCAGATAGACAGACAGACAGACAGAAGAGATAAGGATCGCAGGCCTGCCTGTTCTTTCTTTCTTTCTTTCTTATCCTTATAAAATGTTTATTTATTTATTTATATATTTTTTATTTATTTATTTATTTATTAGATTTAAGTATACTGTAGCTGTCTTCAGAAACTCAGGAGGAGGGTTTCAGGTTCTGGAGTATCTAAATCCCTCTTATGGACTGCATATGATGTACATTAACACAGCCTCATATATACTTCTAAAATTTTAAAGATGGGTGGGGCCACTGAAAGGGCTCAACAATTAACAGCCTTGTCTCCTCTTCCAGAGAACCTGGGATCAACTACCAGCAACTATATAATGGCCCATCTCCAGTTCCAGGGGATCAGACAGACAGACAGACAGACAGACTAGAATGGCAGGCCTGTCTGGTTTTTCATTCTTTCTTATCCTTTTTAAAACATCTTTCTTTCTTTCTTTCTTTCTTTCTTTCTTTCTTTCTTTCTTTCTTTCTTTCTTTCTTTCTTTCTTTCTTTCTTTCTTTATTAGATATAAGTACACTGTAGATGTCTTCAGACACTCCAGAAGAGGGTATCAGTTTCTGGAGAATCTAAATCCCTCTTATGGTCTGCATACAATGTACATAAACACAGCCTCACATATACTTCTAAAAATTTAAAGATGGGTGGGGCCACTGAAAGGGCTCAACAATTAACAGCATTGTCTCCTCTTCCAGAGAACCTGGGATCAACTACCAGCAACTATATGGTGGCCCATCCATAGTTCCAGGGGATCAGACAGACAGACTGACAGACAGAGATAAGGATGGCAGGCCTACCTGGTCTTTCTTTCCTTCTTATCCTTTTAAAAAAATGTTTATTTATTTATTTATGTATGTATTTATTAGATATAAGTACACAGTAGCTGTCTTCAGACACTCCAGAAGAGGGTGTCAGATTACGGAGAATCTAAATCCTTCTTATGGTCTGCATATGATGTATATAAACACAGCCTCACATATACTTCTAAAAATTTAAAGATGGGTGGGGCCACTTAAAGGGCTCAACAAATACCAGCATTGTCTCCTCTTCCAGAGAACCTGGGATCAACTACCAGCAAAAATATGGTGGCCCATCTCCAGTTTCAGGGGATCAGATAGACAGATAGACAAACAGACAAGTAAGGCAGGCCTGCTTGGTTTTTATTTCTTTCTTATCCTTTTTAAAACATGTTTATTTATTTATTTATGTATTTATTAGATATAAGTACACTCTAGCTGTCTTCAGACACTCCAGAAGAGGGTGTCAGATTCTGAAAAATCTAAATCCCTCTTATGATCTGCATATGATGTACATAAACACAGCCTCACAAATTCTTCTAAAAATTTAAAGATGGGTGGAGCCACTGAAAGGGCTCAAAAATTAACAGCATTGTCTCCTCTTGCAGAGAAACTGGGATCAACTACCAGCAACTATATGGTGGCCCATCTCCAGTTCCAGGGTATCAGACAGACAGACAGATAGACAGAGATAAGGATGGCAGGCCTGCCTGGTCTTTCTTTCTTTCTTTCTTATCCATTTTTAAAAATGTTTATTTATTTATTTATTTATTTATTTATTTATTTATTTATTTATTTATTAGATATAAGTACACTGTAGTTGTCTTCAGTCACTCCAGAAGAGGGTGTCAGATTCTGGAGAATATAAATCCCTCTTATGGTCTGCATATGATGTACATAAACACAGCCTCACATATAGTTCTAAAAATTTAAAGATGGGTGGGGCCCCAGAAAGGGCTCAATAATTAACAGCATTGACTCCTCTACCAGAGAACCTGGGATCAACAATGAGCAACTATATGGTGGCCCATCTTTCATTCCAGTGGATCAGACAGACAGACAGACAGACAGAGATAAGGATGGCAGGCCTGCCTGGTCTTTCTTTTTTTCTTATCCTTTTTAAAAAATGTTTATTTATTTATGTATGTATATATTTATTTATTTATTTATGTATTTATTAGATATAAGTACAATGTAGCTGTCTTCAGACACTCCAGAAGAGTGTGTCAGATTCTGGAGAATCTAAATCCCTCGTATGGTCTGCATATGATGTACATAAACACAGCCTCACATATACTTCTAAAAATTTAAAGATGGGTGGGGCTACTGAAAGGGCTCAACAATTAACAGCATTGTCTCCTCTTCCAGAGTACCTGGGATCAACTACCAGCAACTATATGGTGGCCCATCTCCAGTTCAGGTGATCTGACAGATAAAGAGACAGACAGACAGACAGACAGACAAGGTGGCAGGCCTGCCTGGTCTTTCTTTCTTTCTTATACTTTTAAAAAATGTTTATTAATTTATGTATGTATTTATTAGATAAAAGTACACGGTAGCTGTCTTCAAACACTCCCGAAGAGGGTGTCAGATTCTGGAGAATCTATATCCCTCTTATGATCTGCATATGATGTACATAAACACAGCCTCACATATACCTCTAAAAACTTAAAGATGGGTGGGGCCACTGAAAGGGCTCAACAATTAACAGCATTGTCTCCTCTTCCAGAGAACCTGGGATCAACTACCATCAACTATATGGTGGCCCATATCCAGTTCCAGGGGATCAGACAGACAGACAGAGAAACAGACAAGGATAAGGATGGCATGCCTGCCTTGTCTTTCTTTCTTTCTTATCCATTTTTAAAAATGTTTATTTATTTATTTATTTATTTATTTATTTATTTATTTATTTATTTATTTATTTATTAGATATAAGTATACTGTAGCTGTCTTCAGACACTCCAGAATAGGGTGTCAGATTCTGGAGAATCTAAATCCCTCTTATGGTCTGCATATGATGTACATAAACACAGCCTCACATATACTTCTAAAAATTTAAAGATGGGTAGGACCACTGAAAGGGCTCAACAATTAACATCATTGTCTCCTCTTCCAGAGAACCTGGGATCAACTACCAGCAACTATATGGTGGCCCATCTGCAGTTCCAGGGGATCAGACAGACAGACAGACAGACAGAAATAAGGATGGCAGGCCTGCCTGGTCTTTCTTTCTTTCTTATCCTTTAAAAAATGATTATTTATTTATGTATTTATTATATATAAGTACACTGTAGCTGTCTACAGACACTCCAGAAGAGTGTGTTAGATTCTAGAGAATCTAAATCCCTCTTATGGTCTGTGTATGATGTACATAAACACAGCCTCACATATACTGAGCTGAGGTGTCACAGGCCAACTGCTGGAATTTCTGAGTACCACCTAGAGAGAGAAAACCTATGCTGTGGTTGTTTAATTTATGTATTTTATTATTTCTATTTGTTGTTTTGTTTTGTTTTATTTGTTTTTAGAGAAGGCCTCAGTCTGTAGCTCTGGCTGACCCAGGACTGCCTACCTGTGTTAATTAGGGTTTCACAGCTGAGAACAGACACCAAGAGCAAGGTAAGGTTTAGAAAACCCGACCTTCAGTGGTGGCTCAAGCTCTTAATGAGAGCACTCTGTAGGCAGAGGCAGTAAGTTTCTGAGTTCGAGGCCACCCTGGTGAAAGACAGGGTTAGGCCGGGGTAGGGTAGGCTAGGGTAGGCTAGGGTAGGCTAGGGTAGGCTAGGGTAGGCTAGGGTAGGCTAGGGTAGGCTAGGGTAGGCTAGGGTAAGCTAGGGTAAGCTAGGGTAGGCTAGGGTAGGCTAGGGTAGGCTAGGGTAGGCTAGGGTAGGCTAGGGTAAGCTAGGGTAGGCTAGGGTAAGCTAGGGTAGGCTAGGGTAGGCTAGGGTAGGCTAGGCCAGGGTGAGAAGAAAGAAAGAAAGAAAGAAAGAAAGAAAGAAAGAAAGAAAGAAAGAAAGAAAGAAAGAAAGAAAGAAAAAGTGTTAAAGTTTTTAAAAATTAAAAAAAAAATACCAGATCACCATCACACAGCATTGGCTGTCTTCAGGTGTATCCTTTCAGCCTCCAAAACAAAAAGCAATTGCTGGCTGTCTTCAGGTGTATCCTATTCTCCAGTCTTATTTCCAACCTAAGAGCTGGGCTGAGCTGCCTCATTATGTAATTGCAAACCTTCCTTGGTTTGTCTTTTCCATTTCTAAGACTAACAGGCCTTTTTCTATTTAGAGAATATGCTCATGACTGTACTTTAGATATAGTAAATATAACTGTTGCTTATAAAACTTGTTTTCTAGGAATTTTTAAAGGGCAATGGCAGAGTTTATTTTTTAAAAATATTTTGCATTTATTTATTTGTGTGAGTGATGAAGCTCAGGTCTTCAAACTCGTCAGGAGGTATGATTACCTCCCCTCTCTCTCAACCCCTCTCTCTCCTCTCTCAATGATTGTGTAAGAATGTTTTCCATGTGTATGCTGTGCCCACAGACTCCAGAACAGAGTATTAGATCCCCTGGAACTGGAGATGGGCCACCATATATAATACTGGTAATTGAGCCCAGGTTCTCTGGAAGAGGAGACAATGCTCTTAATTGTTGAGCCCTCTCTGTAGCCACATCTTTCTTTCTTTTTTTTTTTTTTTTGAGTATAAGTGAGGCTGTGTTTATATACATCATATGCAGACAATAAGAATGATTTAGATTCTTCAGAATCTGACACCCTCTTCTGGACTGTCTGAAGATAGCTACAGCATACTTAAATATAATAAATAAATAAATCTTTAAAAAGAAAAGGAAAAGTAAAAAAGAAAGAACAGGCCTGCCATATGCATGTTCATAGAGGAAAATGGAAGAGACCCCAATCTAACCTCAGCAGGGTGCTTCCTTCTGGATGGTAGCTCACAGTTTCATCCCAGCAAGACAGGCAAATCACTGAGTTCAAGGACAGTAAGGTTCAGGACAGCCAAGGTTAGGAAGGAAAAGGGTCTATGTTGAGAATACAAACCTACAAAACAACAACTAGGAAAAAGAAGTGACAGTGTAACTTGGGGTAGGGTACCAACAAGAGAAAGCTTTCTGTTACCACTTACAAACACCAGTAGCCTTGCACCCTTCTGCCCAGATCCCTGCCTTCCTTTCTAGGAATTCTAAGGATGCCAGGGTGTGGGGGAATCCAGATTAACTTTTTAATAACAAAGACTTGGTCTTTGATGTCTATAGGAAGCCCTTCTCAGTGCCTTTAACTACCACTGAACTTTCAGGGCTGTGACTCAACTGTAACAAGGAACAGAGCTAAGAACCTGCAGCCTTTGAAAACAACTATTTTTTTAAAGTGGGGGACACAAATCAGCAGTAGAACCCCTCAGGTTCAGCCATAATACTTGTTAGGGAAACAGCCTCAATGTCCGGAGCTGAGGTCTCATGGGTGAACTGCTTCAAACTCTGAGTATCATTGAAAGAAAGAAAAGATATCATGTGGTTTCTTAATTTATTTATTTTATTATTTCTATTTTTTTTGTTTTCTTTTGTTTTGTTTTAGAAAAGGCCTCAGTCTGTAGCTATGGCTGACCTAGGACAGACTACATGTGTTAATTAGGGTTTCACAGTTGAGAAACAGACCATACCTATGTAAGACTTAGAAAACCCAACAGTCAGTGGTGGCTTGAGCTCTTAATGAGAGCACTCTGGAGGCAGAAGCAGTCAGTTTCTGAGTTCGAGGCCAGCCTGGTTAAAGACAGGGATAGGCAGGGCTAGGCAAGGCAGGGCTGGGCTAGGCTAGGCAAGGCAAGGGGCTAGGCTAGGCTACGCAAGGGGCTAGGCAAGACAGACAGACAGAGAGAAAGACAGACAAGGATGGAGGCCTGCCTGGTTTTTCTTTCTTTCTTATCCCTTTTAAAAAAATGTTTATTTATTTATTTATTTATTTATTTATTTATTTATTTATTTATGTATTTATTAGATATAAGTACACTGTAGCGGTCTTCAGACACTCCAGGAGAGGGTGTCAGATTCTGGAGAATCTAAATCCCTCTTACCATCTGCATATGATGTATATAAACACAGCCTCACATTTTCTTCTAAAAATTTAAAGATGGGTGTGGCTTGGAATAAGATGAGTAACCCTGAAAAAGTCAAAAAATGAAAAATCACACTGTAGGACTTTGAATATGGTGAGAAACCCTGAAAAAGTCGAAAAATGAGAAAATCATGCAGGAGTACCTGCAATATGGTGAGAATCACTGAAAAAGTCTTAAAATGAGAATATCACACTCTAGGATTTGGAATATGGTGAGAAACTCTGAAAATATCCAAAAATGAAAAAATCATGCAGTAGGACCCAGAATATGGTGAGAAACCCTGAAAAAAAGTCAAAAAAATAAGAAAATCACGCAGTAGGACCTGGAAGCTGGTGAGAAACCCTGAAAAAGTCGAAAAATGAGAAAATCATGCAGTAGTACCTGCAATATGGTGAGAAACACTGAAAAAGTCTTAAAATGAGAATATCACACTCTAGGATTTGGAATATGGTGAGAAACTCTGAAAATGTCGAAAAATGAGAAAATCATGCAGTAGGACACAGAATATGGTGAGAAACCCTGAAAAAAAGTCAAAAAATAAGAAAATCACGCAGTAGGACCTGGAAGCTGGTGAGAAATCCTGAAAAAGTCGAAAAATGAGAAAATCAATCTGTAGGATCTGGAATATGTTGAGAAACCCTGAAAAATTCGAAAAATGAGAAAATCACACTGTAGGACTTGGAATATGGTGAGAAACCCTGAAAAAGTCAAAAAATGAGAAAATAACACTGTAGTACCTTGAATATGGTTAGAAAACACTGAAAAAGTCGAAAAATGAGAAAATCACGCAGTGGGACCTGGGATTTGGTGAGAAACACTGAAAAAGTCTTAAAATAGAAAATCACACTGTAGTACTTGGAATATGGTGAAAAATACTGAAAAAGTCTTAAAATGAGAAAATCACACCGTAGGACCTGGAATATGGTGAGAAACCCTGAAAAAGTCAAAAAATGAGAAAAATCACACTGTAGTACATGGAATATGGTGAGAAACTCTGAAAAAGTCGCAAATTATAAAATGACAGTGTAGGACCTGGAATATGTTGAGAAAACCTGAAATATTCGAAAAATGAGAAAATGACAATGTAGAACCTGGAATACCTTAAGAAACCCTGAAAAAGTTAAAAAATGAGAAAAGGACACTCTAGGACTGGAATATGGTGAGAAACCCTGAAACATTGAAAAATGAGAAAATCATGTAGTAGGACCCAGAATATGGTGAGAAATCCTGAAAAAAGTCGAAAAATGAGAAAATCACGCAGTAGGACCTGGAAGCTGGTGAGAAACCCTGAAAAAGTCGAAAAATGAGAAAATCAAACTGTAGGACCTGGAATATGTTGAGAAACCCTGAAAAATACGAAAAAGGCAAAAATCACACTCTAGGACTTGGAATATGATGAGAAACCGTGAAAAAGTCAAAAAATGAAAAAATCACACTTTAGTACCTGGAATATGGTGAGAAACACTAAAAAAGTATTAAAATGAGAAAATCACCCAGTAGGACCTCGAATGTGGTGAGAAACCCTGAAACAGTCGAAAAATAAGAAAATCAAACTTGTAGTACATGCAATATGGTGACAAACCCTGAAAAAGTCGAAAAATGAGAATATCACACTCTAGGACTTGGAATATGATGAGAAACCCTGAAAAAGTCAAAAAATGAGAAAATTACACTGTAGGACTTGGAATATGGTGAGAAACCCTGAAAAATTCGAAAAATGAGAAAATCATGCACTAGGACCCAGAATATGATGAGAAAAACAGAAAAAGTCTTAAAATGAGAAAATCACACTGTAGGACCTGGAATATGGTAAGAAACCCTGAAAATGTCGAAAAATGAGAAAATGACACTGTAGGAGCTGGAATATGGTGAGAAGTCATGAAAAAGTCAAAAAAAAAAAAAAGAAATACACACTTGTAGGACTTGCAATATGGTGAGAGACCCTGAAAAAGTCTTAAAATGAGAAAATCACACTGTAGGACTTGGGATATGGTGAGAAACCCTGAAAAAGTCGAAAAATGAGAAAATCACACTGAAGGAACTGGAATATGCTGAGAATCCCTGAAAAATTCGAAAAATGCGAAAATCACACTCTAGGACTTGGAATATGATGAGAAACCCAGAAAAAGTCAAAAAATGAGAAAATCACACTGTAGGACTTGGAATATGGTGAGAAACCCTGAAAAAGTCGAAAAATGAGAAAATCACACTGTAGTACCTGGAATATGGTGAGAAACACTGAAAAAGTCTAAAAATAAGATAAAACATGTAGTACCTGAAATATGATGAGAAACCCTGAAAAAGTCAAAAAATTAGAAAATCAAATTGTAGGAACTGGAATATGCTGAGAATCCCTGAAAAATTTGAAAAATGCGAAAATCACACTCTAGGACTTGGAATACGATGAGAAACCCTGAAAAAGTCAAAAAATGAGAAAATCACACTGTAGTACCTGGAATATGGTGAGAAACACTGAAAAAGTCTAAAAATAAGATATAACTGTAGTACCTGAAATATGGTGAGAAACCCTGAAAAAGTCGAAAAATGAGAAAATCACACTGTAGGACTTCGAATATGATGAAAAACCGTGAAAAAGTAAAAAAAATGAGAAAAAATACACTGTAGGAGCTGGAATATGGAGAGAAACCCTGAAAAGGTTAAAAAATTAGAAAATCACAATTGTAGGACCTCCAATATGGTAAGAAACCCTGAAAAAGTCAAAAAATGAGAAAACCACACTGTAGGACCTGGAATATGGTGAGAAACACTGAAAAATTCAAAA